>NC_057736.1:15611552-15670801 GCF_004010195.1 Chiloscyllium plagiosum
AGTTCTGGACTCCCCCAATCCAGGGAAAAGACTTTGTCTATTTATCCTATCCATGCCCCTTGTAATTTTGTAAACCTCTATAAACATCCGACACTCAAGGGAAAACAGCCCCAGCCTGTTTGGCCTCTCCCTGCAGGTCAAATCCTCCAACCCTGGCAACATCCTTGTAAATCTTTTCTGATCCCTTTCAAGTTTCACAACATCCTTCTGATAGGAAGGAGACCAGAATTGCAAGCAATATTCCAACAGTGGCCTAACCAATGTTCTGTACAGCCGCAACATGATCTCCCAACTCCTGTACTCAATACTCTGACCAATAAAAGAAAGCATACCAAACACCTTCTTCACTATCCTATCTACCTGTGACTCCACTTTCAAGGAGCTATGAACCTGCACACCAAGATCTCTTTGTTGAGCAACACTCCCTAGGACCTTACCATTAAGTGTATAAGTCCTGCTAAGATTTGCTTTCCCAAACTGCAGCACCTCGCAATTATCTGAATTAAACTCCATCTGCCACTTCTTGGCCCATTGGCCCATCTAATCAAGATCCTGTTGTAATCGGAGGTAACCTTCTTCGCTGTCCACTACACTTCCAATTTTGGTGTAATCTCCAAGCTTACTTACTGTACCTCTTATGCTTGCATCCCATGCTGACTTTCAGAAAAGATATAAATGGAGGCTCCATTCACCGTAGCAAGTAAAGTAAAACATACCATTACACTATTTCAAAAAACAGCAAGGTCTGGCCAATATTTATCCTTCAGGCAATATCACAATTATGTGGCAATTATCTCATTGCTTTTGAATAAAGCTGGTTGTGCACAAATTTGCTGCTATGTTTTTCACACCACAACAGTAACTACAGTGTACAGCCAAAGTGCTATTCTAAAGTACATTGGGATGCATGATGTTGTGGAAGGCGATGCAGAACTTCAAGTCTTTCTTTCAGCAATCGACTGTTGACAACACCACAGCAATTATATAACAGGCTGCTTGATTTAACTTGTTTCATTGTATGATAAGAATAGATGAAAAAGACAACAAAAAATCCCTACATTTATATAGTAACTTCAAAGTAGTAAAGTCTCTCAGTGCATTTCATAAGAACATTCTATAAGGACCATTCCATTCAGACCATCGAAACTTCTTGTAAATATGTGATCTCTTCCAGGATTTCACTTGGTCCATTTAAACCACAGAAATGCAACCAACTGCAGAACTGCTATTCCTACCCCCTCGACTACACACCTAAGTAAAAGGTAAAGTCCCCATAGTGCCAGATGACCATAGGGCTGCTCTCTCATTTGAGAGATGACTAGTGGTGGTTTAACCCGAGGTTCACTATGCCTCAGACAAGGGGTGAGGTTGAGAAGACAGACCTTCATGGTGACCTCAATGGCTATGGGAATCAAACCCATGCTGTTGACTTCACTGTGCATTGGAAACCAACTATCCAGTCAACTGACCCCCTAATATTGGCTATTATTACTGCCTGGTTTCAAACCAGGAACTTTATATGTGCTAGAAGAATATGATAATTACTACACTGCAGAAACATTAACTAAACTATTTAACTGGCAAATAAATCAAAGGCTTTAATCGACTCATTAAAACTGTAGATCAGAGTCAAAAAGTGGGGTGCTGGAAAAGCACAGCAGGCTCATGCCCAAAATGTCAATCATCCTGCTCCTCAGATGCTGCCTGACCTGCTGTGCTTTTCCAGTGCCACACTTTTTGACTCATTAAAACAGTAGGTCTACAAACCAGAAATTAGATTGTAATCTCCAAGTACAAGCAACTGTATCAAAGAAACAGACACTGGATAATTTCATGCCACCAATATAAGCCATGTGCTACAGAGATTAATACATCACAACTACCTTAGTCTGATATAAAACCTGTCCATTAATGATCTCTCCTACTTTGCATCCCACCTTTCGTAGAAAGTCGTGTTCTCAGGCCTATTGATTATAGGATATTCATCATCTTAAGATACCCTCACAGCCATGGTAACATATGCAATAGTATTCAAACAGAAAAAAAACTCACATACCCTCCAGCACACTCAAGTACATTGAAACAGTCACACTGACAGATTCACAGAAGCCAAAACACAGAACAACACACACTAATTCAAAAAACACTGACAAGTGGACTTGAATAAAGACTGACAGACACAGTCCAACCAGCACACAGACCAACGAAAAGAGAGTGAGAAAGATAGGCCAACAGACAGAGATACTCACACTGGCATACACATTCACATACAGAGGAACTCTTTCAAGAAAATACAAAGATATGGCTTTTTCCTGTAGTATAGCAGGGTCAGAGGTTAAAGACGGGAATTCGATGTGGGGCAGTGCAACATTCTTTCAAAGGAAAGGTCGCAGAAATCACTGAGAAAGCTTTCCGCTCCTGTTCCTCCTCATGCTAGAACTTTGATTTAGGCTCCTATGAACTGTTCAGGGGCTGCATTGATGCCAATGGATCCACTCTGCTGATATTTACTCTAATCTCTGCTTATAGTGGTGCTACCACCTCTAGGACTCCACTGCAACAGGCAGCTTTAAAAACCATTCAAATCAGTTGAACTTAACTCCTGTTGCAATCAGGAGACTCAAACCCCATAATCTAGGCTGACACTCCTACAGTATACAGTAGAGGGAGTTATTGAAAGAGTGCTGTGGTGCTGGAATTGTCATCTTTTGAATGAGTCTTAAACAGTGGTCCTGACTACCCGCTCAGCTGGATAAATAATCCAGAAGATATGCATGGAAGCTTTCCCAATATTTATCCCACAAGCAACATCACTTGGGAAAACAGATCAACTGGCTGTTATCACATTGCTATTTTCTGGAACTTGCTCAATCGTCCCACAATTGACTAACATTTCCCAAATTGATTACAAATAGACTTCAAAAATAGTTAATTGGCTGTAAAGACTTTGGGGTGTCCTGTCATCATGAACTGCGCTGTATAAATGCAAGTCTATTGTTTTTTCAGATTATTATTCAACCCCACTCTGTCCTCTGCCACCTTGACCAGCTCAAGGTACCCTCCGCACCAACCGTCCTCCTCCCTGTTGTCCTTTTGAGTCAATAGTACCTCATGACCAGGACACCCTCCCAATTCACCAACTGCTGTTGTTAAAGATGTCGCACTAGCACGGCATACTGGGGGAGGGTACAATCAACCTGTCCTACAGAATGATCGCTATCACGTTAAACATCTACATATGCTAATTGCACCAAGGAGGGAAGTATCTGAATGCGTTTACAACAGGAACAGTCCTGAATGAGCTGACAGCAGGGAGTGGCTGCAAGGGGAGCCTTTTATCCATCCTGCTCTCATTCAGTCAGGATAAGATTTGTTCTCAGCAGATTGCTAAATGTGGACCCCACTATTGTTAATGAGTTCTATCATAGTGGCCAGAGCCCATTTACAACAACAGCTTACACCTTAAAGGAAATGAAACCTCTCAAGAGACTGTCACAGGTGTGTTTTCAGACAAAGTTTGCCATCAAGCTTCATGAGATAGGTGGCCAAATACTTGGTTAAAGAGGTCAGTTTTAAAGGAGCAACTTAAAGGAGGAAAGAGGAGGAGTGGTCTAGGAGGGGTAATTCCAGAGTGTAGGGGGCTAGGGAGCTGAAGGTAGAGCCTTTTTATATTGTCTCACTTCTGGATCTTTAAAAATGCTGACCAGCTTGACCCATTACCATGCAAATGTTTTCTCCTTATAACCAGATATTCAAGTGTTGTTTGGAAATTATTATTGGATCTACCACTATCACCAGATTAAACAGCCCATTCCCAATCACAACAGCCACTGCATAAAGACAATTTTCCTTGTTTCCTCAAGGCTCTTTTGCCAATCTGTAACCTCTGGTTTTCTTCCCTCCCGTCACGACAAACAGCTTGCACTGACAATATCAAAATCCAATGTTTTGAGCACGTATGGTAGGGATGCAGGGTTCAGTAGTGCTCAGATTCTCGCTGATGAATCTCATCGCCTGCGTGCCCTCCCCGGATGGAAATGAAATTACATTTGATACAATAAATTACAGCTGACTCAGCAACATCAGGTGACCATGTGCCATCCTGCAACAGTCATGCCCAACATCCATTTTCATCAAAAACATGTTTCCAAATGTCTGGTAAGAGCCTAAAATCAATCATCTGATAGTGTTAGTTCTTGGGAGCGTCAAATCAATTGCAGTTGATGCAATTCAACCAAAAAATTGGCAAAAAAAAATTTGAAAAACATCCCAAGCGTAATTTACTTTCAGTGTAACTCTGATTTCTGCCATATTTTATGCTAGTTCTGTTTGAAAAAGACACAAAATTGGTCCAACCACCAGGCTGAATTAACCACATTGGGAGTTTCCACTAATTGCCCTCATTCGCAGGCCCTCAGGGAGGTTTAAAATTAAACTGGTTAGGTTTAGACACACTACGTTTTTTAAAAAAAACTTAAAAATACAATTTTGGCTTCAGTTTAGTCAGAAATCTTTTTTGAAAACAAGTGAGTTTGAATCATTTAAAAGCAAAATACTGTGAATGTGGGATTCAGTCACTTTAAATTACATTACACACAGGTGTTGTCTTGACACTTTGAATTAAAAATGCTTAGTTTTACACAGATTCAATTTCAGTAGTTCAACAAATTTCAGTTATTAGGAAATGTGTTGAAAAGCAAAATGTATTTTCTGGAAATAAAATAACGACGTAAGGAACTGATTCAGATTGTGCTCGGCCCTGTAAATTAATTCAAATAGAAATGCAAAGATAGAAAAAAATTCAAAACAAGCATAAATTGGTTATTTGCAACCAAAGCAGAATTTCATCCCCCATGATAATCACTAATGAATCCAAGAAAAAAAATTCAGAAGAAACGTCTTCACCCAAAGACTATTCAGCATGTGGAACTTGCACAGCAGTTCAGGCCAGTATAGAGATAGACTCAAGGGGAAGCTAGATAAACATTATGACATGAGACAAAAGGAAAAGTTTAAGATGAAGGGGATTGGGAGGAGATCTACATGCAGCCTATATACCAGCACGGAACAGTTAGGCTGACTGTACTTTTACATAGAAATGTAGAAAAATAGGTTGAGGAGGCCATTCAGCCCATCAAAACCACTGGCCTTTCAGTATGGTCATGACTGATCCTCCATAGTTCCACTCCCTCTCCAAAATGCTTCTTTAAGTTGATACAGAAGCTGTTCAAATACAAAGAAGGAATGCAGAATCAAACATTCCATAATTTCAGAATACAGAGTCTTTAACTGAATAGGCGTATTGGCCTCTGAACCTTTTTGAGCCTTACTCTAGACAATCCCGATAACTGGAGACCAGAAAACTGGGTCCACACAGCAAGGTAACTACACCTCATTGGTTTGAGTGGCCACTCTCTCATCAGTTGTTAGAGGTCATAACAACACAAGACCAATATCTCCTGATTGTAACAAGATGGTTGTGGACACAGAAATAGTGTTCACGTTCCAGCTGGTCAGTCCATTAATCAGACCAAGGATTCTTCCCTTGTTTTACATTGCATCTTCACACTCTTCTCAAACAAAGATAACCTTGCAGATTATTGAAGAAACTGCCTGAATGGTTGGCAACATTCTTTTAATTATTAATAGTCCCAGCCCTGGTTTCTCTTTACAATGGGGAACACATCTGAATGGAATGTGTTGCGAGAATCATTTGCACAGATCAGTCCTGAAGACCTCACTGTCTGACAATGAAGCCTTCTCAAGGGTCTCAATTATCACCCCTCCCCCCACCCCAGCCCCTGCAAACTGAGGAACTGGGGGAGGGGATCAAAGTGAATTTGCAATCCTTTTCTTCCCTTATCTTCCAACCACATCCCCTCTCCTTCTCTGCTAAACCTTTTGTTCACACTCCATTTTGTCTGCTTCCATTTCTCACTCTCCTTTCTTGTCCTTCTATTCCTTTCCTCTCTCTTCATCTCTTCCTCCCTCACAATTCATTCTTTCAGCTTTCCTTTCCATTCAACGGTGAGCTTGATGCCCTCCAGCCTATGCTCATGTTGTAATAGGGCACGGTTTGGCCCATCAGAGCACTCGAGTCCAGTTGCATAATCATTGCTTTTGAATTACCTCAGACTTTCTGCCAAACACACTGTAGTTATATTGACCTTTCCACTGCAGTTCAGGCAATGTTAATACTGAAAAAGTGCAAGGGAAACTAGAGTTCATCCAGAAGTGTTAGGTGAAGGGGTAAATGTAAGGGAATGGGTCTGGGTGGGTTGCGCTTCGGCGGGTCGGTGTGGACTTGTTGGGCTGAAGGGCCTGTTTCCACACTGTAAGTAAGCTAATCTAATCTAACCTAAAAATCTGCTTCTCACAACCAAACATGCGTGAAATCCTATCATCCCTGTGCTCACTAATTTATACCAGCTTAAAGGTCAGCAATACCTCGATTTAAAATCTGTCATCTTCATATTTAAACCCTGTTGAGGCCACATCCCTTCCCTTGACTGCAATAGCATCCAAGACCTCTGCACTTATCCAAATCAGGTGACTCTAATTTTCATCATTTCCCTATTGACAGATGTGCCTTCATTTATCTAGTACTCAAGATCTGGAATCCTCTCCAGCTCCTTCTCCACCTCTTTAATAAAGTTTTCTTAAAAGATTACCTATTTTTCAGCAAGATTTGATCCAGTCTTATTAGCTAATAATTTGGTTGATTCCTACATTACAGGTGTCTTTTGACATTTTGTTACATTAAGTAGCTATATGATTGAAAACTGTTGTTCTTCCTGAGAAGTATAAAGAAGGATGTCTGACCACCTTCATGGTTTAGTGTCTTTGTCTATTGAGTCTGACTTGATAATCCTGTGCAGAACAGAGACATCACTACACTGTTGGACAGCCAGTACTGTCAAAGTTATGTTAATATTTTAGGGTCACACTGAGACATTGTGAAAGGGTCACTACTGAGGGAGATAATTGCACTGGTAGAGAGGCTTTGCTGAAGAAGGCACTCTGATGTAGTATCAGTGCCAAGGGGAATGTTGGATTGTCTCTCAGATTCAGCATTAAACCGAGCCCCTCTGACCACTTGAATCAATGTAGCATATCTCACTCCAGGGAAAATCCCCCTGATGTCTAGCCAATATATATCCCTCAATGACCATCACTAAAACAGATCATCTGCTGATTATCACAATGCCCAAACTTCCCACATTACAATAATGAACTACACTTCAAAATGAATTCACTGTTGATTTAGTGTTGTGTCCTGAAGTTTGAAAAAGACAAGAGAACTGCAAGTCTTTCTTTCACGAAAATCTGCTTAACAGAGCAAGAGTCAGTGTTCTATCAAGAGAGAAGCAGAAGGCAAGATAGCAAAGGGGTGGAAGGGAAATGATTGACAAGAGAAAGCACTCAGTGCATATCGAACTTTAACAAACATCTTCAAAAGAAAACAAATGGGAGCTGGCACAGTGATGTTGTTTGATGTTCCAGACCAGAGCATTTGGAGCAATAAATAAGCCATTTGGAGCCTTCCTGAGAGAAACAATCACAATGAAGCTGACACCAAATGTTGTGCTTAGCAGTGAATAAGACCATGAAGTTAGCAAAAAGGCATCTTTTGCAAGAAAGCTGCATGCAATTGTCTAAATGTCCTCCACCATTAAAATGACTTTTGTTGCTCATTGTTAAAGTTACTGAATCTGAACTGATGAATTTCCACAGCTTCCATCACATGACCTTCCAACTGCTTCCCCCCCCCCCCCCCCGCCACCCGCGGACCCACAAGTCAAACATCCTTTTGACCCTTCCCCCACACACCTTCCGTTGCAATCTCCAACATCTTTAGAAATAAGAAATAGAACTGTTCAAAGAAATTGAAGAAAGCGCATATTCTTTTTAATGTACTCCCCCACCCTCGAATTTGCTTGCAGCAGTATTCAGGAGATTAATCATAAATTCTTAGAGACTTCAGGGACAATCCTCATGGATTGGCAACCCTATTGAGAGGGCAACTTTTCCATTAAATGGAACAGCCACATTTCTCATCTCAGAGTAATGGAACACAGGGCTGAAATATAACTCATGCTCAGGGACCACAGCCACTATTACTCATCTTGCAATAAGCCCCAGTGGTTACACTATAAACTCCAGGTGGCTCAGTCCTAATGGTGGTCATATTTCTTGTTTGCTGCCTTGTATTATGTGGCTTTCCTTGGACCTGAAGGTTTGATCTGCCAGGTATCCAGAGTGGGGACAGACAATGATGTTTCATGTGGTCACCTTGCTACCCATACTGTCATACTACCTTTATAGAAAACATCAGATCCTCAGAGTGTCATCACACACCTTGCAGTTAACAAGGAATAGATGAATAGTGCAGCCCTTTTCACAGATGGATTCCAGTATATTATGATGGGCAGATCATGCAAAGTCATAGCTTGCATCATTGCTATTAGTGTCACTGCGCTGATGTTGGGACATATCTAGGGGCCCATTTAGTCCACTGTGCAGGGACTAATGTTTCCTGCTTTCTGGCTTCAGGAAGATGTTACTCATTTGGATGTAACCTAGTGGTGAGGTTGTAGTGGACACTAGCTGCACAGACTTCAACTGGATCAGTCACAAATGAAGGTGTTCCTTGAGAAACTCAGAGGTTGAGTACTTTCCTACAAGGCACCAGCAGCACCATGATACTTTTTTATCCCACCCCTCATATGGAGGGAGCTACAACACTTAGGAATTTCTGGCACCATTCAAGGCAAAGCAGTCTGCTTGACCAACACTTCATCCAACAGCTCAAACATTTATTCCCCCTATCACTGTCTATAGGTTTCTACAATTAACACCACCTTCTCCAGTTTCCCTCTGGCACAGATCATCCTGACTTAGATATACAATACCAATCCCCTCATGGTCACTGGGTCAAAAATCCTGGAATTCCCTCCCTAAAAGCAATTCCAAGAAAAATGCTCAACTCCATTTTCTCAACAGCAATGAGGGGGCAAGCTTTAAATGCCAGCTTTATCTGAATTTGAATCGAAAACCCAAAAGCTGATTCCTTCTAAAAGTCATGGTAAATGGTACTGGGGAGATTGGGAGGCATTGGGGAGATTCTTCACAAGTTATCCCAGGCTAGCACCTTCAGAAGGAAAAGGGTATCCAGAGGATGTGGTGGAGGCTGGTACAATTGCAACATTTAAGAGGCATTTGGATGGGTACATGAATAGGAAGGATTTGGAGGGATATGGGCCGGGTGCTGGCAGGTGGGACTAGATTGGGTTGGGAAATCTGGTTGGCATGGACGGGTTGGACCAAAGGGTCTGTTTCCATGCTGTACATCTCTATGACTCTATAATGCTAATTGTCCCTTAGGCAATGGACACAATGCATTGAGTGGCTTCTCATCTCCCTCAAAACATTGTGAGTCCAAATCCTATTCCAAAGATTTAACACCCAATCCAGGCTGACACTTCAGTGTAGTGTTGAAACAAAATGACACTTCCAAACAGATTCAAAGGTTGTGAAGCACTTTAAGATGTCAAGGTTGCAAAGTGCATGCAAGTAATTTCTTCTAGAACACAATCTCTCGCCATATCCACAACTACAGATAAATTAGCTTAACCCACACTGCATCTTTTAAAACTAAAAAGATGAAAAGCTAATCAGCCATTTACCACATAAAAGCCATCCTTTGGCTGAACTCCAAGAAGTATAGACTCCTCCCTTCGACAACTCCAGTTAAAAAGATTTGGAGGTGCCAGAGTTGGACTGGAGTGGACAAAGTTAAAAATCACACCACACCAGGCTACAGTCCAACAGGTTTATTTGGAATCACTAGCTTTCGGAGCGTTGCTTCTTTATCAAGTGAAGCAGAATCAGAATCATTTGTCTTATGATTCTGCTCCATAACCACCTGATAAAGAAGCAACGCTCTGAAAGCTAGTGATTCCAAATAAACCTGTTGGACTGTAATCTGATGTTGTGTGATTTTTAACTCAGTTAAAATGCTTTGCTAATTGACTCGTTAATTCAGAGAACTTCATTCCTGATCCACTTTTCAAATGAACACACAGCACTGGGGCAAAACATCTGCTCAGGGTAATTCCTATTTCCTTACTAAGAGATGTTTTTGAGCTTTTTTTGAAGATTTTGTTATAAATCTAATGGGTGTGGGCGGGGGTGGGGGTGGGCCAATCTCTGACCGGGAGTACTCCATTTCAGCCCTCCAGCCTACTCCCATCAATTTAATTCCTGGATGATCTGGATCTTGCCTTGCTGTGGATTCTTTGACACAAACAACAAAAATCTATAGTAGAACCTGTAGCATAGAAACGGACCAGTCAGCCAATATTATATGATCTTTTCAGCAATGTTTCTTATGTGACTATATTTATTTACACCTTTAGTTCTGGTTTCCACCAGATGTGGAAACATCTCTATTTCGACCCTATCAAACCCTTCATAATTGTAAAGGTTTCTATTCGGGCAACCTGCTTTCGAGAGAGAAAAGCGCTGATCTGTATAGCCTTTCCTGATAAGCATCATCTCTGTTCTGGCATCATTTTGTGGATCTTTTATCGCACCACCCGCACTCTGGTTCTATGTTTTTCTACAGTATGGGGATCAGAAGTCTGCACGGATCACGAGAAGGCGAGAATATCCAGATTTATATTACTCTGGTGAATGAAGCAATGCCTCCTATAATCACCCCTGAACAGCCTTGCTCTACTGTAAGCTTTGTTCCTGCAACTGCACATTCCCATCTGGGATCTGAGTAGGAGCCAGTCTGAGGAGTTGTATTTTAAGATGTATAACGCACAGGACAGGATATTCAATCCTTACTGTATCAAAACTACATTCGACGTTGCAATTCTATTAAAAGCGCGGCTTTCTCTTTTGTTAGATAAAGTATTTTACCAAGTGGGTTTTCTGAGTATCAATTCCTCCTGGCCCCGTGTTTGTCCATATTGACTGCTTCATGCTTTACAAACTCTTGCTTAATGTTGACATTAATTTACGCGAGGGACTAACACGGCACCCTCCCTAAGCACCACAAACATTTTGATCCCATTTTCCAACATAAAGCTTAATGCTAATGACACAAAGCAATCGGGAAAGCTGCGAGTTGCTCAGAACCGGTCAGAATGAATTGTTTTGGCTTACTTGAAGTGATTCCCAACTCTGGAAACTGGTTAAGAGTTGCGAGGATTTTTATGAATGAAATGAAATGCCGGGTGACGTCACTGGGCTGCTGTGATTTACTAGTCCGGGATACCCACGATTCAATCCCCAAAGGCTACCTTTGTACTTTGTTTAATACTCTCCATTACAATCGGGCCAATCTATGGCTTTCGGGACTGAAGAGCCCGCTCTGGGTCAGTCACAATCACATTGAGAGCAGTTGGATCCCTGCACCTCTCCCACTCAACACCAGGGGATCAGGGGTCAAAGAAGGGGGGGGAGAGGGAGAGGGAGAGAACGAGAGAAAGCACCGAGAGAGTATTCAGCAACTCTGCACAGAGATACAACCCGCAGTAACGACCCCCATTGTGTGCTTCAGATACAGTCCTTCAATTTCCCACAGTGGGGATATTGAGACCGATTTGGGGAACCCGATGGTTAGTTTGACTCAAAACTGGACTCTGCAAAAATCAATAAGTTAAACGGACCCCCCTCCCCCACACCCCCGGTCGGTACATGTTCGATTCCGGGGAGAATCTCGTTTGCCCACTTACTCCCTCTTTGCGTCCGAGTTCCCCTATCTTGACAACAGTTCCCGTCAACGTGGTCTTCATAGTCTCTCGCCTGCCCACATTAAGTCAGACCGTGCCAGTTAACGTTCGCTTTCCTATTTCCAAATTCTATTAAAACATTTAAACTCTACCCCCCAACCCATCAAATATTCAGATACACGCGAGAACAGGTAGAAACTGATACAGTGAGCGTGAAACTGTAGGGTGAGGGAGGACACAGGGTTATTGCAAGCGTGGTTTCGGAACCGGGAACCGATTCCCACCGAACCAGGTCAGGCGGCCGGGCGGTGCACATACCTGGTGGACAAAGACATCGATCGGTGACTCGAGGGGGACTCCATCCCTCGCAGTCATGGAGAGGAACCCGAATCCCATGCGAACGTTGAACCATTTACACTGGCCGGTACCGAAAGAGACGGTCGCCTTGGGAGAGTCTCCGAGCTCCTGGTCAGTACCTCTCCCGGAACCTGGTGCAGGCGAGAAATAACGAGGGGGGAGCAAAATTAGCGATTGAAATTCTTAATACCCGCAAACCGCATCTTTCTCCCTCTCTCTCACACACAATCCATTCAATCAACATTGGGAAAAACATAAAAGGACTTTTAAAAAAAATCCTCCAAGTAGATACAGAACCTCCAAATTGCTGGTTAGAAACGGATCCCATTCTGGTGTCGAGCACCACCTCCAACCCTGAGGTGCTGTTTTACTGCTGCTTGTTGCCCCCCTCTCTCTCGAGTACACCTCTGGCTTTCAGTGGTAAATCCTCCAATTTATAAAACGTGGAACTTGCTGCAGGTCTCGGAAGCCGCTTAAAGTGAAAGGGAAGGGGGTGGTGAGAGGGATGGGAGCTATACAAAACATGCCCCCCTCCCCTCCCCTCTGAATGAAGGTGGGCGGGTGCCGTGGGGTTGAAGAATAGGAGCGATAAACAATGGGCAGCTCAAGCGCCCTCCCGCCCCCTCTCTCTCTCTCTCTCCCTCTCTCCCTCTCCCTCCACACACACACATAGCCATAAAAGAAGCGATTCAAACGGAGAGAGGGAATACGATGACCATGCCCTCCTCCTTTCCCAAAAAAAGTTAAAAAAAAACCTTCGGCCATTTTGGCAGGCGGTGTTAATCCCGGGATAATGCCTCTGTCTGGCTGTGCTCTCCAGATGAGAGATGGGTAAATTGCTGTTGGGACTGCCGCTGTTGTAAATTTCACCGAGATATCAGTCAGTTCCAGGTACTGAGTCTCTCTCTCGCTCTCTCTCTACCTTGTGTGTCTTTCAGTTCCCTACCATGTGCACATGATTCCCAATTAAAACCTTCCCCAGGATCAATAACTATCACAAATCGCACATTTCGATTCATCGACCATCCCAAAAGCGAGAAAACACATTGTGTGAATTAAACAGCCTTGCTTTTCTTGGGGGGAGGGGGGGTAGTTGTGAACGGGGCTTTTTTTAAAAAAAAAGAACTGGGATCTGTTTCTGCTTTGTATTTCTCAGTTCTCGGGACAAGGCTCAGCCACAAAGTTCTTTTTTAAAGCAAACTGCGATGGGTTCATAGGAGTGGAAGGGAAAATCGCGCAATGCTTTGTTAATCGGTCACTTCAGCCAGCTTCGATGTTTTTTTTCCAGTCAGGACTAACTCGCAGGTTAGATGCAACTCTGGGAGAAAATTAACTCGCCTGGCTCAGGTTACACACACGTCCACTCGCACTCACTCTCACACACGTACAAAGACACAGACTCGCCAGGAGCTTCTCACATACCAACCCCATCCTAACCCTATCGCTAGCCAATGACCACCAGAAACTACCTGTCAGCGGAATCATGATGGGCGAATTGAGGGAAGGGAAAAGACAAGGGGAGATTCTCACCCGGGTTCATTTGGTTGCAAGGTGGTCAGTCTTTGCAATAAGACCCCCCCCCCCCCCTCCACCACCTTCACGGCACATTCCTTTTACATCTCGAGACCTCCCAGGCGCCGACCAAATGTCTCAAAAACAAAAAAAAAATTCAATTCCGTTCCTGTCTCAGTCTCACCCGCACCGAGATTATAACGGTATACAAGAGGGAAACTGGGTACAATAAGGCTGGTGTCAGCGAGTGTGGGGTGGACTGTGTGTGGGAGACCGATTCGACTTTGCCAAACAATGGAAGTGCTCGGAAATCTTTGAGGACTATATTGTCCGAAAAGGTCGTAGACAATTTTATTGCGTAAAGTTCAGACGAGATGATTGCGTTAAGCATATTATATCTGGGTAAAATCCCCCATTAAAAAAACATTTACATTTCTCCTGAAAGGAACAATTTACTGTAACCCACCACTACTGCAGGAGTAGAATGGTGAAGGATTTAACTTGTGCTCGAAGTTGAGTCATTCGGTGTCTTTACTGTACAAAATGAGTTGAGTTGGTGGATATGACCTGGCTGGTGAAGAAGAGTTGGAATGGGGTTTAGCCTAACCCTAAAACCCAGCTCCAGGCTATGGGGGGGGGGGGGGGGGGGGGGCAATGCCTTAAATAACCCGGACACACTCGGGTCACTTAGCAAGATGAGCAAAATCGATTAGCATCTCGTGTGTATAAAACCTACAGAAATAAACATCTCGCCGGAAGAAATCATGATGGGCAAGGGGAAAGAAACGAGGCGAACTGAAATAACGACAGCTTGTACTCTGACCTCGAAGTAAAGCGGTGGGAAAGGCATTGTCATGTTAATGTCGCGAAGGACACGGGAGTCAAAGCAGTGTCTTTTGAGTTTAAAACTTACAAGTTTAACCAGACCTATTGGCGCCGAGATATCTCTGTTCATTTCGGTGCCACGAATGTTTAAAAAACGGAAGGATTTTTCTTTTGAATTAAGATACTGTCTAAAAATCCCTCCTGGGCATTGATCGGTGAAATGTCCACAGGTCGATTAAACTAAGGGGTCCTGGTGTTATCTGGGGAATTTACCCCGTTACAGATGAGGGATTTAATGGCCATTATTATTAAACACGGATTGGTGTTCACATCAATACACAAAGCGATCGAAATAATGCCAATCAGCTGGCCATATCGACAACCAAAAGGTTCATTTTGCCTCTACACTGTGCTCGTTAGAGCAGTGGGATATTTAAAGGTTCCGACCAGTGACCACTCTCTGTAGGTCAAGCCTTATCGGCTCCTCCATTTCCTGCGGGTGCCAGGGCTGGACAATAGCAGGAATTGGAATTGTGCGGTTTCAGGACGGACCCTGAGAGTCACTCCAGCCAGGCCGAGAATCCAGGGAAACAAACGCTTCATTCTCTCTCCCCATGTAATTACAAACAGACTACTGGGAGCCAGAAAAAGAACTGACTGACCACCCTCTCTCCACTCCCCCTTCCCCGGTAAAACTGACAACGCCACCCGGAGAATTAACACCCTCCTCTCCGGAGTTCTGTTCTGATAACTTCCGAGCACCGAGTCCGCCCTCCCCCTTCCCTTAATCATCACTACAAAAACCGAGCATAGCTACCCCGCTCAGCTCAGGGAACGTACAACAACAGCACATACCTCCCCCTCTCCGCGAGAAAAACTCACCACAACACCCTTACCACCCCTCTGTCACAAACAAAACTGACCACAACATCCTTTCCACCCCTTTCCCACAACAAAACTGATCACAACATTCGTATTTTAAGCTGTCATTTTTTCCATCATTTCGAGCACTGCAATAAGTTCACAACTTTGTCCGTTCTGCTTAATGAAGAGTAACCCGAATTGTTCGCATCCTACCTTTAACCAGTTTGTTCATTCCAGTTGTCATTCCGATTATTTATAAGGTTACTGGTGTACTTCTACAAAGTAATGTGGTGTGTTTGTCTGTGTGCCTGTGTGTGTGTACGTGTGTGTGCTCATGCGTGCATTTGTGTGCATAAGTCTGTCTGTGTGCACGTGTGCATGCATATGTTTTGAGTGTGTATGTATGTGAGAGAGAGAGAGAGAACAATCCGCTGGAATGTCTGAATTACTCCCTGTGCCACGTGGAAAAGAGGTAATGATTAGGAAGGTGATATCGTTTAACATGTGGTTAAAGACCAATACAGAGGTGAGAGTTTCAACTTTTGGTTCATTAGGTTCTCTTCCAGGGCAAGTGAGAGCTTTCAAAAATTGACAGGTTGCATCTTAACTGGAGGAACACCAACATCCTTGTGTGGAAGTTTGCTAGTGGAAATTGGGTGGATTTAAACTAATAAACCAGGAGGCTGGGAACCAAAGCAGCAGGTCAGAAACTGAGCAGAAAGTAGAGGTGAATAGGACAGCAGGCATGGTCAGTCTCATGACCATGATGAAGGATGCATCATGTCAGTTCAAAATGTGAGTTGGAGAATGGAATAAGTTATACAGATGAGGCGCATAATTATCAGGATTAAACAAATAAGATTGGACAGTTTGGGGGATGTGAGGGAGTGAAGTGTGTGAGATCAGGAAGCTGGTGTACAAAAAGTATGAGAAGGGAAAGACAAACCAATAAAACGTATTTAAACAGTTTGTACCTAAAAGCAAAACGTATTTGGAAAAATATTGATGAGCTGACAATAGGTACAGAGATAAATATGTATGACCTAGTGCAGATTCCTGAAACATAGTTACAGGGAGATCAGGACTGGGCAGTGACATGTCCAAGGGCACTCACTATTACGGAAGGTTAGACAAGGAGGGCCAAGAGATGGAATTGATGTATTGGTAAAGTATGATATCAAGGCTGCACTAGGAAATGATATTGGAATGAGGGAACGACACGTAAATCAGTCAAGGCATAAACAAAAAGCAAGCGAAGAAACCTCTTGGAAAAAGTTCAGCCACTGTTCACCAGAAGCATTTCTGAGTTCGGAAATAATGACAGCTGTTGACAAGGGCACAACATTGGAAGAACATGCATATTGGCTCAATTAATCAACTTGGCAAAGGGAGCTTCGAAGAACAATTCGAAGACTGAATGAAGAGCAACATGTCACGGATTCAACCAGAGAACGGTTTACTTCAGATTTGATATTATGTGACATTGATGAATGATCTTGCAGTTAAGGATCGTCTTGGACGCAGTGACCGCAACACGCTGTAGCTTCAAACTCAGATTGAATGTATAAGGACAAGAGTCACATATGACGGTTTTAGTGTTGAGCAATGTTAATTTTATTGTGCTAAGGAAGGAAAAAACAAAACTATCAAGGGCATGACAATAAAAAAGGTAAAGACAAAAGGAGATACTAAATAACCTCGCAATTCAAGTATATTGGTGAGTGGAAGAGGAATTGCGTAATGGAGAAAAATCATTCATGATTTGACACGGAAATCAATAATACTTGAGGGAAAAGTCTCGGGGCAAATCATATTACACAAGTTAGTCACACTCTGGAGAACTAAGAGGAATTGCGTAATGGAGAAAAATCATTCATGATTTGACACGGAAATCAATAATACTTGAGGGGAAAGTCTCGGGCAAATCATATTACATAAGTTAGTCACACTCTGGAGAACTGGGCAAGGCAGTGGCTTGGTGGTGTTATCGCTGAACTATTAAGCGAGACATCCAACTAATGTTCAGATGCCCTGGATTTGAATTCTGCCATGGTAGATGATGGAGCTTGAATTCAAATGTGGAATTAAGAGACTGATGGCGATCGTGAATCGATTGTAAGGGAAAACTCATCTGGTTCACTGATGTCCTTTAAGGAATGAAACTTCCATCCTTATCATAGATTCATCACTCTCTGGTTGAAGACATTTCTCCTTATCTCCGATATAAAAGGCATTCCCTTAACTGTGAGACTATGCCTTTGGGTCCTTTCCCTGCTAACAATAGAAACATCTTTCTGACATCTACTCTGGACAGCCATTTATTATTTTGAATGATTCAATTAGATTCGTTCAACCTTCTCAAATTCAGCAAGTTTAATCCCAGAGACCTCATATGTTCGGCTTTTCAATCCTGAGCCCATTCCTGTGAACTGACTCTGAACACGCTCAAGGGGCAGTATATCCTTCCTGAGATATGGGGCCCAAAACATCACACAATAATCCAAATGTGGTCTGATGAGACCCTTATAGAGTCTCAGAAGTACATCGATGCTTTTATTTTCATCTAAAAAAAGTCATCATTGTATTTGCCTTTGAGACCAATCCTGCCACCAGAAATAATGAACTTATGATTGATAATAACAAGTTACCATGGAGTTACAAAAATGAACAATGATTAAAGCACGCCGAGAAATGGATCCCAGCCTTGAGTAAACTGTACTAATCCACATGCTGTAGAATCCAGATAGGCTGCAGTTACCCACAGACAGTTTGTAAACAAACCTATCAGCTACAGACACTGCAATATACACCTGGAGTTGAATTTGAATGGGACAATGGAATGCCTCATTTGGGTCATCCATGTGCCAGCCCTTGGTTAGGTCTGATTGTTCAGAGTTATCCAACATGGTCATTCTGTTGGCAGATCCTCCATATCCTCCCAAAATGTTGTGAAGACTCTGAAGAACGAGATTCACCGCAAAACTCCACTTAGCGCAGGAAATCGACAATAACCACCAAAGCAGAAGATACCTCCAAGTACATCATAAAAAGGAGAATTCAGCACGTGGAGCCCGGCAATGTTCTGTTGGGAGGTATACGATCATACAAGGTTAAGTTAAAGCATTAAGTAGTTTGTAGCGTGTTTCGTTACGTTATAGTACAATTTATGTTAATTGTGTTCAGTAAACAGATGTTGATGTTTATGAGTCGACTCACAGTTTTTTTAGATTAGATTACATTACAGTGTGGAAACAGCCACTTCGGCCCAACAAGTCCACACCGACCCGCCGAAGCGTAACCCACCCATACCCCTACATTTACCACTTACCTTACACTATGGGCAATTTAGCATGGCCAATTTACCTAACCTGCACATCTTTGGACTGTGGGAGGAAACCGGAGCACCCGCTTCTTTTGGTGAATATAAGATTTTAAAACACACTGTGTCGTGATATAAAAGTTTCCTAACAATTCTCTTTGCACTTCAGACTGAAGAATTTTCCCACGTTGTGAAAATAGTCCATGCCGGTATTCTTCTTACCTCACACTTACCCCCATTGTACTACATCTGCCACTTCTTTGCCCACTCTCCTAACATGTCTTATCCCTTCTGCAACCTTTCCACTTCGGCAATGCTTCTTGTCTCTCCACCTATCTTTCTATTATCTGAAAAGTTAACCAGAATGCCCTTAGAACATTCATCTAGATCATTAATTTACAAAGTAAAAAGTCGTTGTCACAACACTGAGCCTTGTGGAATATCACACGTCATTGGCTACCATACTGACATGATCATTTTATCCTCACTCGCTGTTTTCTGCCTTTTTAACCTTTGTTGTTTCTCAATTCCACCTACACAGATTCTACACCATCTGTCCATATTTCAGTGATGGGAACTGAGTGATGGGACTGCAAAACACTTCTGCATTGACGCTAATTTATAGCTTGGACATGGACTAAAAATATGACATTGTCGATTCCACTGAATTATAGCGACAACCTATGCCTTTGACGAAATATTCTGTTTGCATTATGGAAGAATATAAAAATGAACCTGCTTGAGAGGACACAGACAATTTCAAATGTTTGTATTCTTCCATAATACAGACAGAATATTTGGTCAAAGACATTGGCTGTCGTCACATTCCAATGGAATTGACAATGTAATATTTCTACTTTACTTGTTTTTATTGGTATATTTAAGAAGACACGAGTTAATAGGGAGATATAAGTTGGTCAAATGAACAACAAATATTGGTGTATGGAGAATAGAATGGAAAATGTGTCTGTGTTCAAATATGTTGGAAGTTTAATGGAAACGTGCGAATTATTTAAATGGAGAAATTGGATTGAGGCACAGAGGAATCAGGCACCTGGATCACACAAAAAAGGTCGTGTACATCAAGGTTTTAGAGAGGCCAGACAAATGTTGAAACGTTTTTGAAAGAGAATTCATTCAGAAGTAGGAAGAATTTTTTCCAGTTTTACAGGCTACTGGTAAGACCACATCAAAAGCACTATGGCCGTAGTGACATTCAAAGGAGTCCAGAGAAGATTCACTCAACTGACTCCTGTGAAGAATTGTATTTCAGGAGGAAATATTGACCAGACTGGCCTTGGATCTCCTGGAGTTTAGCTGGACAATATGTGATCTTGTTTATCCTCAGACTATTCCGAATAGTCTTTTTAAGTTGAATTTTGAACTTAATATTTCAGTTCGTATGAGCGATTACAATAAGTGCATGGAAAGTAAAACTAAAGAATATCTCATGTCACGAGATGTGGGTTGTTTCAGCCCTCACAACGTGTTGTGTATTTGTGAAACTCTCTTCCCAGAGAGCGATGAAGGCTAGGACATTGAATATTCCTGCGGCAGAGGCAGGGAGATTCTTGACTAAGAATGACATAGTAACGTTGTAAGGGCACAGAAGGAACACTTACGCCTGATGCTAGTTGCTACTTTTTGTTGTCTTCAGCTATCAAAGAATTAGGAGACTATTCTCAAGAAACTGAAGACTTTTCCTTTCAGATTGATGGACACAACTTTCCAAATGTGTTTTTTAAACAAGTGAAAAACTCCTTTGAAACTGCTTTAGAAATTAGATAATGTCGAATAGATGTCTAAATAGTGCAACTTCCTTTCAGTTGTTGTTATAAGGTGAGTTTCGTTAGCAAAGCCACCAACCTGTTGCCTATGTCTACTTTCCACTCATAATGTGTTAGTGAACCCCAGTGGCCGTCGTGGTGCTGGAACACTGAGATTTTTGTTTCAGAGCGAGTTACAGGACAATTAAATTGAAATAGCTGTCCACAGTGTGCATTTTTCGGAGGATTTAGCAGCTGAGGAGATATCCATTGGATATCCGAATATAAACATCTGGGAAATGAAGCAGGGCTCAAACGGGGCAAAGAAAAATAATACTTTCGAAGATGTAATTAAGTATCAAATTCGTGATTTCTAAGTGTGCGCGGAGGAGGGGGGAGGGGCTGGTCAGTAAAATGTTATTTTATAGCACAGTATCAGGTTGCTGATTTTAGTCCTTGGATTTTTAACTGACTATCTCCAGTGGCTGGGATAACAGACTAGTGCCTCCTGTTGAATCGCTTCCGACCCAGCAACACATCGCCCGGTCTGGGACCACAACATGAACTGTCCATAATCTTCCCCCACCCCCCTCACCCGCCTCCTGCGCCTGGTACAGAATTTCAAACTCCGAATTTAAAATTCCGTGAGTTTTAATTCACAGCAGTTCTGTGCACCCGCACGCACTGGGTGGCTGGCATTTATTTATTTGAGTATCTATGTATCTGTGTGTTGATATATAGTTATATACATGTATTGCACCCCCATTTAGAAAATGCGAGTAATCATAGTGGTCTTATTGTAGCTTGTATATAGAAATATAAATATTCACAAGCCATAATAAGGCATCTATTCTGTTTAACCGCAACTTTTAACACGATGCTCTATTTTCAATGTAATAAGCGAGCCAGTGGAATGCTCCTGACTTGGACATAATTCATCAGTATTTAAACACACAAAAACCCAAGCTTGGAGCTGCCATCGTCCTGGCAATTTTCAATCGCTTGCTCTCTGCTGAGCAGTTCCAATCATACAGGGACATTATTACTGGAATTTAGCGTGCACTGAGACACGGGGGTGGGGGCACATACAGGTGTGTCTCTATCTTGCTTTATTTTCCTCCTCTTTACCCTCCCTTTCCTTCACCAGTGACAGCAGTTCTGTAATATACATGGGGAATGATCTTAGGGTTTGAGGAGGTCATTCAGTTCATTTGTACTTTTTGAAAGAGCTGTTGAATTAGTCCCACTAACTACAAAATTCCTTTTTAGATTAGATTCCCTACAGCGTGACCCTCCGAAGAGTAACCTACCCAGACCCATTCCCCTTAACTAATGCACCTAAACCAATTCACCTAACCTGCACATCTTTGTGATTGTGGGAAGGATGGGCAAACTCCACAGACAGTCGCCTGAGACTAGAATCGAACCCGAGTCCCTGGCACTGTGAGGCAGCAGTGCTAACTGCTGCACCACCCCACCATTTTCCATTCTTACATCTTTTCAACTGTTGAACAATTACCATTTGTTTCTGCCTCCACCGTCCCTTGAGCCCGTGCATTCCAGATCATAACAGTACACAAATTAATCCTAATTTCCCCTCAGATCTTTAGCCAATTATGTTACATCAGTGCCCCCAGTTGCTGACCCTTCTGCCGGCTACAATAATTTCATCCTCTCTACATGATCAAAACCCCTCATCATTTTGAACGTCTCTACTGAACTTCACTCTAACCCTCTCTGCATCCTGAAGGGCAAAGGCAAGAGGTGCTCCATACAGGGAGAGAAGATTATGACAATACTTCCAGAACAGGTACAATATGGTACAGAAAACCAAAGATGCGGATGCTGGAGATCAGAAACAAACAAAAACCCAGAAATTGCTGGAGAAACTCAGCAGGTTTGGCAGCATCTGTGGAGAGAAAGTAAACATTTCTGGTCCAGTGAAGTTCTGAAGAAGGGTCATTGGACCCGAAATGTTAACTACTTTCTCTCCAACAGATGCTGCCAGACCTGCGGAGTTTTTCCAGCAATCTCTGATTTTGTTTCAGATAAAATATGGTTTCAATATTGGACTGAGTAATGCTGTCTCTGCACTGTCCCATCAAAAAAAACTCTCACAAGAAGTACAAGAAAGGCTTTTAAAAAAATAAAGCTCCTGCATTGTCTTTTGAGAATGCAACTTGAGTACACTGTCCGATTCTGGCTCTGGAGACGCAAGGAAGTAAACAGTGATAAATTTGAAATTCTGGGAACAGATTTGAACATTGTAAATAAAAATTAAAACGATCAACACAAAAATAGACAACGCACATCATATTCGCGTCTCACACTGATCTGCCTTAATTACAACAATTTCAGTATCCGATTGACCTGTTTGCTAGATTTTCCTTTCAATTTGCAATCTTCACACTCCAAAAGTTTACACCTTGTTACACCCAAGCCTGTGATACACCAGTCTTTAAAAAAGGGAAATGCTACAAATACTGCATGTTCCCTCGACTTTCCCTTTGCTGTGTGCAGCCTGTTCCTTGCACTGCGTGGCCCCTTTAAGATTGCTATGCTTACGTGCAACCTACAAGGCCTTCTTGTCCCCTGCATGGTGCATTCCTGATTACTGCGTGGTCTCGCACATGCGCAGCTTAGAGGGAACAGGCAGGTCAGGCAGCATCTTTGGAGAAATTTGAGGAGAGGAGTTTATCACTTCAGATTGTGTCCCTTCTTCAAAATGTAGGACAGGCACTGCCTGACTGTTTCCAGGGATTTCTGTTCGTGATTCCATTCCCTAGAATCAGCAATATTGTACCTCTTATTTTACCCCTGCCACTGGAAGTAGGTAAATCTTTTTGTCCCTATATGTTTGCCTGCAAACAGTACATCTTTGAAAAAAGAGTAGATTTCAACAAGATTTGGTAGAACAATAAGATATGACCCAAGGAAGAACTGATTAGTTTTTGGTATTAGTGCACATCAAAGATGTGTATTCAGATCCTGGGGAGAGGGCTACCATTGAGCATAAACTGAACTGGGCCAACCATATAAGAACTATAGGTGCCAAAGCAGATCAGAGGTTGGAAATTCTGCAGTGAGTTGCACCCCTTGACTTCATTTACAATGGACAGGGATGTGATAGAATATACTTCACTTGGAGACTCATGGACGTCCAACAACAATGAAGAAGCTCAACACCATCCAATACAAAGCTGACGCCTTGATTGACATGCTGTCCACCACCTTCATAGAGTGGGAATAATGTGTACTAGAAACTGACAAGGCTCCTTTAACAGCTTCACCCAAACTGGTGACCTCCACCATTGAGAAGGGAAAAGGCAGCAGGTGCATGGTAACATCACCTTCTGCAAATGTCCCTGTAGGCCACACACTGTCCTGCCTTTGAACTTTATAATCGTTCCTTCACTGTCCTTGGATCAAAATCCTGGAACTCCCTTCCTAACAACAGTGTGGGTATCCCTATGGCCCAAGGATTACAGTCGTTCAAGAAAGCAGCTCATCAACACCTTGCAAAGGGCAATTAGCGATTACTAATAAATGCCAACCCAGCCAGCGATGCCCACATCCTGTGAATTAATTTTTTAAAATTGATTGCTTAACATTGGGAGAAGGGCTGAATTTACTTCGGTTTAGAAAGTTGTAGATGGTTTTAAATTAGAATGTGGTTAATTTTTTAGGTTCTTGTAAGCCATTTCAGCAGCTGCAATGCAATTTGTCATAACAGTCAAAATGTGAGCAGGATATTCAGAGCTGGTTGTTGGTATGTGTATTGGTCTGAAGTCTCCTTGAAAACATGGGAGCTCTTAATTTTTTTTCCAATTTTGTAGTTAGCTTCAATCAGACAGGGAGGGGTCTCAAAGAAGAATTAAATAATAACATTGAATGGCATCGGTATGTGCTCTATTGAGAGTACTCTTCACTTCGATGTTTGTGAATTTGTCTTCATTCTTTAAACATTTCACTCCTGGTCTGACACTAATGGAGCTACATTGTTAGTCACCCAAGGAGTAGTGTATTTCCAAAAATTTCATTTTAATGTAATTTCATGAAATGATTGATGATGTTTAATAACATACCAACCAATTCAGCAAAGAATCATTTCTAGGTGGTAGTCTCT
Organism: Chiloscyllium plagiosum; assembly: GCF_004010195.1. Lineage (NCBI taxonomy): Eukaryota > Metazoa > Chordata > Chondrichthyes > Orectolobiformes > Hemiscylliidae > Chiloscyllium > Chiloscyllium plagiosum. The sequence goes on from NC_057736.1 coordinate 15,636,066, forward strand.
GAAATTGTTCAGATGTTACTTTATGCTGGAATATAATTTAGGTTAGAAGAGTGAGACAGAGCTAGAATGTAGAGTAAAAGTGCAAAGAGCAGGACCAGAACCAATCTGTCCTCAATGGGTATAAAACATTGTGTAAATGAACTCTTGTGTTAAAAAAAAACCCACAAAGCGCTGCAGAGCAAAGCTGTACAAAAGGTGATAAGGTGAAAAGGTGATCCATGAACTGTTTTTCTTTCTCCACAACTGCTGCCAGATCCACTGAGTGTTTTTCAATAGTTTTAGTTTCTATTTCTACCACAGTACAACTTTGTTTTACATTAAACATAATTTTAGCTCTTCAATATGAAATAATCTATAATGCTGCCTGTATCCTAACTTTTTCACTTATCACTTCCTGCACTATTTGATTTACATTGGCACCTGGAATGACAACGGCACACTTTTAACATTGTTTTCTTGTGTTCAAATCATTTGTATTTTCAACCTTTCACTGTCCCCGGAGTAATCTCTAACTCTAAACCTGCCAACAACTCTGACATAACTCCCAATCTCTTCATTCCACCAGAGATAGCAGAACGTTCAGCTCCTTACTCTGTAAATTCTAGAGCCCAATGACCAGGACCCCACCCAGAACCTTCAACATTCACTCCTCACCAATGAAGCACAGTGTGAGCCGTCTACAAAATATACTGCAGCATACTGCCAAGGCTCTTTCATAGAGTCATAGAGATGTACAGCATGGAAACAGACCCTTCGGTCCAACCTGTCCATGCCAACCAGATATCCCAACCCAATCTAGTCCCACCTGCCAGCACCCGGCCCATATCCCTCCAAACCCTTCCTATTCATATACCCATTCAGATGCCTCTTAAATGTTGCAATTGTACCAGCCTCCACCACATCCTCTGGCAGCTCATTCCATACACGTACCACGTTAGCTCAAATCCTCCAACCCTGGCAACATCCTTGTAAATCTTTTCTGAACCTTTTCAAATTTCACAATATCTTTCCAATAGGAAGGCGACCATCGACAACACCTTTTAAAACAATCACCTTCAATCATCAAAAAGTTAAAGACAGCAGATATATGAGAACAGCCTGCCACCTGCACATTCCCTTCCTAGCCACACATTATCTTGACTTGAAACTGTGTCACTGTCCTTCGCAATTGCTGAGTCAAAATTCAGGAATTTTATCTTCAACAAACTATGAGTGACCCTATAATAGATGGATTGCAGGGGTTCAAGAAAGTAATCCTCCTGGCTACCTACCAACAGGGATAGACAACAAATGTTGGCCTTGTCAGTGATACATCTATGTAAACATTTTTTAAAAATCAGACTAGTCTTCCCTTTCTCTGTAACCTCCTCCAGGGCTCATGCCCGAAACGTCGATTCTCCTGCTCCTTGGATGCTGCCTGACCTGCTGCGCTTTTCCAGCAACACATTTTCAGCTCTGATCTCCAGCATCTGCAGTCCTCGCTTTCTCCTACAATACACCCAGCCTTCAGCTCTCCAGCCGTGTGAATGTAGACTCTTATACTTTGCGCACTTCTCTAGACATGCCATTGACAGGTGAGCAACCAGCTACTGCTTTTGTGCCACATGTTAGAATTCGCTTTCTAAATCTCTCTTCCACCTCACCTCCCCCTCCTTCTCTCAGGCTCTCATTAGAACCCACCTCGTTGATCATTCTTCCTTTGCAGGCTGGTCATCTTTGTTTCCTGCACCTCTTGGAAGTGTCTCTCTTGTCAAAACTCCTTCATACTTCCAAGTTGTTGTCACAGATGATTTTGAGATTGTCCATGGCAGCCTAGTTAATGCACATTCAAATTAGAAACAGAAAGTAGAAACACTGGAAACATACAACACTTGTAAAAGAATCAACAATCAACTGTTGCTGGTGAGACACTTCATCATAGCCCAGTCCTACAAGATAAGTGAACACTGAACAAACATTTTTAAAAATAGGCAAAACAAGAATTGAAAGCCACACAGACTTCCCTCTCAGTGTTAAAATGCCATATATGCAAGCAACATTTGTCCTGCTTTAAATGACCTCACCTCCCCCTCCTCCTCATTTACAAAAAAAGAGTAAAGAATAAAATAATGCCACTTTCCCCAATATCATTAGTGCAAAGGCCAAATGAAACTGTTCTCTTTTTGCACGAGTTCAACTCATAAGGAACTTAGCCATTAAAAAGAAATAATTAGATAACAATATCTTGCCCAGTTTCCAGTCCCTCTGGGGCCCTTTGGTCACATATTTACTCAAGTGACTAAACTGTGCTCCCTCTCCAGGTTTTTCCAGATGTGGATAAGGCCATCTTAAGAAAGTTAGGCACAGCGACCACTTACACAGTCCAACCCATGTCTTTAATTGGCTTTCAAGCGCAACCTTGTGTATTTCAAGCCGTTGCTGTTTCCTTTGATAATTTAAAAGCAAATCATCAAATCTTACAGCACAAAAGGAGGCCACTGACCCATTATGACTGAGTTCAGCTCTTTCAAAGAGCTGTCTAATTAGTCCCATTCTCCACTATGGGCTGTTTCCCATCAGACCTGCAAATTTTACCTTTTCAAGTTATATATCCAATTCCCTTTTTGAAAGTGCCTATTATATCTGACAGTCGATTTACATCATTTTTGTCACCTTTCTGGCTCCTGAAGAAGCCAGACCACATTTATACTTACCAACTTTAAAACTCAAATAGAATGGTGCTACCTAATGGTTAGATGTATACCAGCAAGGTGTGCAATATTCTGTCACAGATTTGAAACGGAGTTGGTACATTATCTGATGTGGAGTATCTGGTTATGTACGGTGTCTTCTCTGATAGTTGTTACCTTATAGCACAGATCATAGGACCATATGGCAGAGGATTTGAGCTATAGGGAGAGGCTGAACAGGCTGGGGCTGTTTTCCCTGGAGTGTCAGAGGGTGAGGGGTGACCTTATAGAGTTTACAAAATTATGAGGGGCATGGGTAGGATAAATAGACAAAGTCTTTTCCCTGGGGTCGGGGAGTCCAGAACTAGAGGGCATAGGTTTAGGGTGAGAGGGGAAAGATATAAAAGAGACCTAAGGGGCAATTTTTTCACGCAGAGGGTGGTACATGTATGAAATGAGCTGCCGGAGGATGTGGTAGAAGCTGGTACAATTGCAACACTTAAGAGGCAATTGGATGGGTATATGAATAGGACGGGTTTGGAGGGATATGGGCCGGGTGCTGGCAGGTAGGACTAGATTGGGTTGGGATACCTGGTTGGCATGGACAGGTTGGACTGAAGGGCCTGTTTCCATGCTGTACATCTCTATGACACTATGACTCTGCAGTATTTCATTTCAGGGCTAGGAACTTTTATGAGCGATGCTCATTGTGCAGTCAATATGTTAACATTCTCCTATGTGTTGTTCAGGCATTCGAGTAATGGATTCAAGCCTAATTCCAGAGATATTAAGCAAATAATTCAGACTGATGCTGCAGTGTAGTTCTGTGTCTTTCCAATGATATATCTGAGCTCTCAGCTGAATGTAAATGTTTTCTTTTGAAGAGTAAAGGAGATCTCCTTGGAGCCATGGCCAATATTTATTCTTTAATCAACACTGTACAGATTTGGGGCAATTTTCGTGGACTATGTTAAGATATTGATCAGATGGGCCAATGGGCCGAAGAGTGGCAGATGGAGTATAATTTAGATAAGTGTGGGATGCTGCGTTTTGATAGGACAAGTCTGATACAGTGAGGTCCTGGGGAGTATTGCTGAACAAAGAGAACTTGAAATGTGGGTTCATAGTTCCTTGAAATCGGAGTCACAGTTAGACAGGATAGTGAAGAAAGCATTTGGAATTCTTGCATTTATCAGTCTGTACCTTGAGTATGGGAGCTGGGAAGTCATAATGCAGCTGTACAGGACACTAGTCAGGCCACTTTGGGAATAGAGCATTCAATTCTGGTCTACCTGCTACAGGAAAGATGTTGTGAAACTTGAAAGAGTTTCAGAAAAGCTTTACGAGCATGTTGCCAGGATTGGAGCATCTGAGCTTTAGGGAGAGGCTGACTAGGTGGTGAATATGAGCATCAGACACTGAGGCATGTCATAGAATCATAGAGTAATACAGCATGGAAACAGACCCTTTGATTCAACTAGTCCATGCTGGCCATAATCCCAAACTAAACTATTGCTATCTACCTGCACTTGGCTGATATCCCTCCAAGCATTTGCTGTTCATGTACTTGTATAAATGTCTTCTAAATATTGTAACTGTAGCCGCATCCACCACTTCATCTGGACATTCTTTCCACACATGAACCACTCTTTGTGGCAGAAAAATTGCCTCTCAAGTCTTTTTACATCTTTCCCCTGTCACATTAAAAATATGTCCCCTGGTCTTGAAATCCAACTCCCCCCTCCCCCACCCCCCCCACCTCTGCCACACCCACCACCCTGCCATTCACTTTATTAATATCCTTCATTATTTTATAAATGTCTATGAGGTCACCTCTGAACCTCCTATACTCTAGTGGAAACATGTCCTAGCCTATCCATTGACCTTATAGAAGTATATAAAATCATGAGGGGCATAGATAGGGCAAATACTCAAGGTCTTTTTTTCCCAGGGTAGGGAAGTCCAAAACTGGAGGACACAGGTTTAAGGTAAGAGAGGAAAGATTTAAAAGGGACCTAAGAGGTAACTTTTTCACACAAAGGGTGGTGTGTATATGGAATGAGCTGCCTGAGGAAGTGGTGGAGGCAGGTACAATGATAACATTTAAAAGGCAGTTGGATGGGTATATGTATAGGAATGGTTTAGAGGAATGTGGGCCAAATGCTGGCAAATGTGATTGGATTAATTTAGGATATCTGGTCAGCATGGGCGAGTTGGACTGAAGGGTCTGTTTCCACGCTGTACACCTCTATGACTCTATGTAAAGAGGTAAGGATGTGGCCTTTTGGGGTTTTACATTGTACACTAGTTTAGCTCTCGTTTATCACAAGACAGTTTCTTGGTAAAGAACATAAAGCCAGAGGCAAGAACAACCATCCAGAGTCAGCTGGCAACTGATTGCCACTTGAAGTGCCTGCCAGCACTTATTAAAGAACTACATGATGACTACAGCTTCAAATACACTTCTTTCTAACCATGGTCAGCTGTCTGGGAGTAAATATATACTCACTACTGGAGGGAAAATCACCACTTCATGGTAAGCCATAACCTTGCTGAATGGTGGAACAGGCTCAAAGGGCCAAATGGCCTTCTGCTGTGTCTGCTTTTTAAGATCGCATTTTATGTTCTTATAAAGTAGGTATTTATCGCCCATCCCTGTGATGCTTGAGAAGGTGGTATTAATCTTTGTCCTGGAAGCGCTGATGATGGAATGGTTTAGAAGGCCATCAAGAGTCAATCTCATTTAGAGAATGGTAACACAAATGCTTTATAACTAGACAAGTAATCTCGAAGCCTTGACAAATAATCCCCCAAGACATGAGTTAAACCTCCCACCATAGAAACTGGGGAATTAGTATTCAGTTAATAAACATGTCTGGAATAAAAAAAAGTAGTAACAGCAATGCTGGCAAAAAAAATGTGGTTCACTATCGTCGTTTGAGAAAGGAAATTTGCTGTCTTGAACCAATATGGCCTGTTCATAATTCCAGACACAAACCAAGTTGCTGATTTACAAATGCCTTCTGAAATAGTCTAACAAGCTACTCAGTTAAGAGTAATTAGTAATGGACTATAAAGAGTCATCTTGCCATTGATGCCCACAACTTTTAAATGACTTAATATTGGTATGGAATTGAAGTCATGCAGAGGCCCAGACTGGGTAAGAATCTGGTAGTTTCAAGTATAACCAAATCTTTCTGCTGCTGGCTGGAGAAGACTTGCATGAAATACATTTGAGCAGTTTCAATCTACTTCTTATTAAACATGAACTCTTAACACAAAACTATTATTTACCACTAAGTTGGCAGCTATAAGATGGCAGCTTTCCTTCCTTAATGGGAATTACTGAACAGGGTGGGTTTTTACAACAATTCAAGAGCTTTTCCGGGTCACTTTGATTGAAAGTAGCATTTAACTTCAAAATTCCACAGTGGAATTTTAAATCATTTTCTTTTGAGCTTTAGTCCCACTCTCGAGATTACTGATTCGTAGTCCAGTAGCATCATTATTACAATACATTAGTTTTTTCCTTTATCTCTATTCCAGCTGAGAGCAGTTAAAGCAGATTGATGAGGTCTGTTTAGTGCAATTCCTGCTGGACAATGAGAAAAAAAGTTCTGTTTATCCAAAATATTTGTTACTCTTGCAATCCTAATCAGCCACTTATCACTATGCTGATCTTTCCATTCCCATTTACAAACTTTCTGCTGGTCCTCAGTGTGATGCCGTCCGTTTTGTGTTTTATTGTACCAGTTGGTGACAGGTTTATGTTCAACACAAGTACTCACCAGGGACTAGGTGGGATCACCCAATTTTATTTCACATTGTGCAGAAGTTATGTGGGTCCAAAGAAGCCAATTGGAAGAGTATGTTGGTCTATTTTGAACACAGTGATTTACAGATGCACAGAACCTTTAACATAGTAAATATCTGAAAGCATTTCAAAGAATCATTATCAAATAAGTGTATGACACTGAGCCATTTAAGTTAGATCAGGTGAACAAAAGCCTACTCAAAACATCATTTTAGCGAGTAACTTAAATGGTGAATGATGAATCAGAGTACTTTCTAAATGGTCTGAAACCAGGGTCTGTAGAGGAGAAAAGAGATTTTGCTGTCCAAGTGTATAAGTCATTAATAGCTACTCAACAATATAAGGTGATCTTGTGATGTAATGAATGGCAACTTTGGCTGCCAAGCCAGAAGCTCTAGATTCAAGACCCACTTCAGGACTTGAATACCAAGGAAGATGCATTCAAAATTTGCAAATAACAAGAAGAGTCTGTTAGTCAGCCATGCTTGATGAGGAATGGTATCCTTCCAGCTATAACTTCTAGCAAAAGGTAAGTGACCTGTTCCAGGAAAAGTGAATTACTGCCTACCATGTGGAATCAGGCCATTCAGCCACTGGGTCCACACTGACCCTCCAAAGGGCATTCATCCCAGACTCACCTGTAACCCTGCATTTCCCATGGCTAATCCACACAACCTCCACGTCCCTGGATACTATGGACAATTTAGCACAGCCAATTCACCCAACCTGCACATCTTTGGTTTGTGGGAAGAAACCGATGTAGACACAGGGAGAATGTGCACACTTTCTCCACACACCCAGTCACCCGAGGCTCGAAACAAACCTGGATCCCTGGCGTTGTGAGGTAAAAGTACCAGCCACTGAGATACTGTGTTGCCTTCCTAAGAAGTTAGCATTTGGTTCAAGGGGCTGGAATAGATCAAGGTGAAAGTTATGCTACAGTTATATAAAAGTCTGATTATACTTTACTAAGAGTATCTGCATTCAGTTTTTGTAACCCCCCCTCAGGAAGGATGTGTTGGCCTTGGAATGGGTATAGGTTCAGCAGAACAATACATAGATACATTAAAATATGAGGATCATTGTATGAATTAGTCTTGTATTTCATTGACTGTAAAATATAAGGGGAAAACTAATTGAGTTTGCTAAAGTTATCAAAGATTCCTTGTTATGGAAGAGACCAGAGCAATACTTTTTCTAACACATCTTCACACTCGTCTTTCTTTCCCCACCTACTCCTCCCATTTTGGGAGTAATGGGTGTGTGACAGGATTCCAGGTTGCTTAGTCAGCCCATAAACTACAGCATGAACACTCCTTCCAAGGCCAACAAATCCTGGTGTGAGATTTGCACCAGGAGCCTCTGGCCCACAGGGATGTCAATTACCATTGTTACACAGACCTCCACCTCAGAAAAATGAAGCATAGCATTAAATTAGAACTAGAATGTTCAGTGGTAATGACAAGGAATACTTTTCACACAAAGGATAGGGGATGCCTGGAGCTTCAGAGAACTGTTGAAGGTGAACTAATTGAAGATGTCAAAACTGGGAATCATCAATTTTTGTTACACAACACTTTGATCGGTTACAGAACTAAACCAAGTTTATATGGAGTTAGTTACAGATTAGCACTGAGTTAGCAAAATAGGAGAACAATCTTAATGAACTGATCAACCTCTTATTTCTATATTATAGTTATATACATCTTTAGTTAGACCCAATTTATAACATCACATTCAGTTTTGGGCACTGAAAAAATATTTTGACCTTGGAGGGACTGCAGCACAAATTTACTGGAATGATTTTGGGATCAAAATTGGTTAGAATTGTGAGGAAGGTTGTTTGGATATTCCCTTGAACATGGAACATTAAGGGTGGTCTGATTGAAGCGTTTAAAATATTAAAATGATTTAATAGGATATTTTCCCTGAACATTTTATTTGGAATAATCCAGAACAATGGGAGACATAATCACAATATTTGATTTTGGCTATTAAGCATTGATGTTAGGGAACGATTTTCCATACAAAAGGTAGTGAAATTGTAAACTCTGTAGCCCTAGAAAGCTCAAGCACACTGGATGTCAATTGGCACCTCCAAGCCTAAAGTCATTAGATCAATGGGAGATTCTGGTCCTCCAGGAGGGACATAACTCTGGCAAAAGGAGACAGCACAATGATTGTGTTTCTCAACAATTTCCCTCCCCAACAACTTCATGACTCCATTTTGCAACATGACTTTTTTTCTATTCATTTACAGAATGAGGGGTCATCATCTAGACAGCATTTATTGCCCACCCCTAATTGTGCAGCAGGCGGTTAAGGGTCTGCCACATTGCTATTGGTCTGGAGTTACATGAAGGCCAGATTAGGTAAGGATGGCAGTTTCCTTTCCTAAAAGGACATTATTGAACCAGATTGGTCTTTTCGATAATCGTTTCATGGTCATCATTATACTCTTAATTCCAGATTTTAATCTAATTTAAATTTCGCCATAGTGGGATTCAAACCCAGGTCCCCAGAACATTAGCTGGGTCACTGGATTAACAGAAAGGAAGGACTGCAGATGCTAGAGAGTCAGAGTTGAAGAGTGTGGTGCTGGAAAAGCACAGCAGGTCAGGCAGCATCCAAGGACCAGGAGAGTCGACATTTTAGGCATAAATTCTTCATTAGGAATTAAGGGTTTATTAGATTAGATTAGATTACTTACAGTGTGGAAACAGGCCCTTCGGCCCAACAAGTCCACACCGACCCGCCGAAGCGCAACCCACCCATTCCCCTATATTTACCCCTTTACCTAACACTACGGGCAATTTAGCATGGCCAATTCACCTGACCTGCACATTTTTGGACTGTGGGAGGAAACCGGAGCACCCGGAGGAAATCCACGCAGACACGGGGAGAATGTGCAAACTCCACACAGTCAGTCGCCTGAGTCGGGACTTATGCCTGAAGATTCAATTCTCCTGCTCCTCAGATGCTGCCTGACCTGTTGTGCTTTTCCAGCACCACACTTTTTGACTTTCTGGATCAGTTCAGCAACAATACCACCAGGTCATCATCTCCCCTTAACATAGACATTATCTGCCACCTCTTGCCCCAGCCCTCATTGAAGTGGTCATTCTTCACCAAAGTGCTGATAAGCTATTATTCAGTGAGGTTGTGCTGGCCCTGTCCTGGTTGGTGTCTCATTGAATCCGAAGCAGGATTTCCTCAGTCAACTTCCCAAACCATATGGGGCAAATAAGCACCTACCTTCCCTGAAGTGAACAATTGATGTATGAGGATGTTCCCAGGGTTGGAGGATTTGAGCTATAGGGAGAGGCTGAATGGGCTGGGGCTGTATTCCCTGGAGGTTCGAGTGCTGAGGGGTGATCTTATAGAAGTTTATAAAAACATGAGAGGCATGGATAGGGTGGATAGTCTTTTCCCAAGGGTGGAGGAGTCCAAAACTAAAGGGGATAGGTTTAAGGTAAGCAGGGAAAAAATTAAAAGGGGCCTAAGGGACAACTATTTCACACAGAAGGTGGTGAATGTATGGAATGAGCTATCAGAGGGAATGTTGGAAGCTGGTACAATTACAGCATTTAAAGGGCATTTGGATGGGTTTATGATTAGGAAGGGTTTCGAGGGCTATGGGCCAAATGCTGGTAAATGGAACTAGATTAATTTAGGATATCTGGCCAGCATGGACGAGTTGGACCAAAGAGTCTGTTTCCGTGCTGTACATCTCTATGACTCCAGTGACCAGACGGCAAGCTCAGCATTCAACTGAGGCTGTTGGCACATTCACAAAGCTGGCAAACCAACATGATGCCAACCAGCATGAAAACAGCAGCAAGATGCATAGCAGTTAAGAGAGGGCAAAAACACCACAGGCTGACAATGTTGGGGGCGGTGGGAGGTGGTGGGGAGTGGAATGGCTGTCCACAAGGCCTCCTGAAGCTGCTACTGAAGCCAAATTGGCATTGAGAACTTCTGACCTTCCCTGGAGCACTGCATCCCATCCCACCATTGGTTTTGCCACTGCATGGGCTGCTTCCAAACAGCTGAATTGTCCCCAAGCAATTTCAGTTAGCTTCCAACAATCGGCCATGAGTGGCTGCTAACTGATTCAATTTACCACTCGGAGCCGAGGCATGAATAGGTCTGCCACCACGCCACCCTGCACTCTTGCCCACCTTTTCCATACTACCCTAGGAAAATGGCCAACATGCCATCTCTGCTGGTGCTAATTTTATTGCCTGCATGCCTGTGTCCCCAGGTAAAAACAAGGACTGCAGATGCTGGAAACCAGAGTCTAGATTAGAGTGGTGCTGGAAAAGCACAGCAGGTCAGGCAGCATGTCCCCAGGCTGTCCAGAGGTTAAAAGTCCTGCACTTGAAATTATTATCTGAGTACTTGCCCTCACCTCACCAAAATTCTAACCCGTGAACTTCTTTAACCCAGAGGTCCTGATATCAGTTGAGGTCCTGAAGTTGATTGCAGCATGTTCAATTGTTCATGCAGTTTGATCAGCTAACTCCACACAAGCTGTGATTATCCAGCATGTCACTGTAAGCACTATTTCAACCATTACTGGATTAACCAATGTGCTGTATTTTATTTCACGCTATTGAGCACCTGGCTTCTTAATCCTGTGGTTACTTTTCCAACATTTCTGTACCAATAACACTTTTAACGCAATATCACTACTACCAGACCAGTACAAAGTTATACAAATATAAAAAATGCTTGAAGGTTCTTTCATAAAATGCCTTGTCAGTACTTTTTGATAAATATTAAGGGATGCAAAGGACTGAGGAATGAATTACTAAATTTAGTTATTGTAGTTTCTGAGCTACGAAAATATATCTTTCTTACTCCAGAACTCATTCAGCTCTACTTCTTGATCGACATCTCAGGCTGTGAAATGTTAAATAGCCAAGCTTGACATAGAAGAGTTTCTCTATAGACAGAACACTCAGGCACTTACCGCTGATAACATCAGACTTTAGCCATTGAAAACTCGACATACAAAGCATCCCTTAGAAAACAAGCTCGTAATGTCTCTCAGGGTGCCCAGAAAGTGACTGGGGCAACTCTATTTATAGATGGGTTAGAACAGACATAAAGCAACAAGCTCCCAAGACCAATGTAAAAATTTAATTAAAACAATTGTAACAAGAGATCTCTTTTATTCTTTGTATCAATCACCTGGAGAATAATGTCAGAGTGAGGTTCAGCAGGTGCCTATCCATATTTAATAACGGTTTCTAGTGGTATTCAATGATATCCTGACAGCATCTGCTTGGATTTGGTATCAGAGTGGATTGGTTTGATGTTCCTGAGGGGCCATTAGTGAGATGTGTGGTTTGCAACTCACCTGTTCATCTCAGAAAACAGATCTTATGTCTGGTCATCACCTCCTCTGACTCAGCGCTGAGTCATTAGCCGAAGGTCCTCCTGCTTGTTACCAATTACCACATCACAACATGCTCAGCAACATTACAAGTCACTGTGAGCTGGGCTCATCGAACCCACCTGAACATCTGTTGGATAATAATCACAGAGCATCGCTGGCTAACAGCACTTTGCGCTATGACTACTACTGCCCAGACTGGTGTTGAGTTACAGATCTATAATCTCCTTGGTGTATAACACTGGTAAATTATCTCTTGCTAATGCTTCAGGTTAACTGGCATGGGTTCAAGGAGCAGCTGATGAGTTTCTGTTTATTCTTGTGCAACAATGAAGCCTAAAACAGACAAAAATATTATCATGCCTTAAAAACAATTTAAAAAAAAATTGCCTGCTTTAGTATCCCAGCAGAAATACCGCTGTTCATCACAAGTGTAATGTGCAGACTGGCACACAGCAGCCTTCAATCTGTGCTGCAACATTCATGCAAGAAGGTTCTTTCGTGTGTTGTGCCCTTTGTCTGTGCTCTGTTGATCAGTGTACTGCGCAAGTCATCTTTATTCCTCAAGGCTGTTCAGTTAAACTCCAAATTTCATCTCTGACACAGGAGCTGGCAGTCAGCTTGTAAGCAGACAGGAGAGATAAGAAGAGATACAGACATGATGATAGGTCCAACAGGAAGGCCAAAATATTGCCGGGTGTCGAGTGTAGTTACCCAGTCTTCACCATCTGCATTTACTCCCCTCGCAGTCTAACTCAGCCTAAATTGCAAATGGTATCATTACTGACATACGCACTCCATTTCATAATTACAAATTAGTCTTTTCATTCATTGTATGTTACCCACACTCTTTTCCAAAAGGCTGTGCACAAGAGTTACATTGGACTCGAAATGTTAACTCTGTTTTTCTCTCTCCACAGATGCTATTACACCTGCTGAGTTTCTTTAGAATTTCTTTTTATTTCAGATTTCCAGCATCCACTATTTTGTATTCTTTCCTAAGTTTAAACAGAGACTTTAGACTGATCGAAGCCCGTCCTCGTTTGTTACTCCACTGAAAAAGATCAAGGACAGTGTCGCCTTGAGCCAAGGAACAGCTTTTAGAGAAAAAGGGACTAGCTTAGTGACACATTGTCGATTTTCTTTTGCCATCTCATGTTCACCCTGATCAAATGGTTGATTCTTTCCTGGTGTGTTTCCCCCTTGCTAGCTTCAGTATCTCAACTCAGTGACCATTATTCATGTGCCAGTCTAGCTAATGAGTATCAGCAGATCCATACACTGATACGCATACAGACGACACACATATATATATATATATATATAGACACACATACAGTCACACATTCATCTACACACACGATGCAGACATACACACATAACTATAGAGACCTGCAAACACATAGGGCAGAATCATGTGATATTTTGGCTAAGTGTCATCAAGTTTCACAGAGGGTTCCTCTCCACGAGGCTGTCTTACAAATGCACATGCAGGCTCATGCACACACACACACACACACAAACACAAACACACACACAAATGAAGACTGGGAAATGCTGGTTGATTATCCCTTCCAGAAGCAAAGACACTGAGGCCAGCAGGTTGGGTTGAATCCTTAGGCTCCCCCCCACCCCCCCTCAAAAGGCAGGAACAGAGGCTGAGGCAGTGGAAATTCTGATGATGGATGACACGTTAGTTTCAAGGCTGTGATCCCAGCCCCAACAATGATTACCTGAGCAAGGTAAGGAGTGATTCTGCTCTCCTTCCAGTTTCAGCCAGCTAAACTAGTTAGAAAGCTTGTTAGGACTTTGTGAAAGATGATATGTGGGATATTTAAAGACATGTGTAGCTTTCAGAACCTATCAGTTTCTGGACATAATGGGCAGTCCTTGGGAATGTTCATGTGGCAGGGAGAGTGGGTACACTGCTCTGGCATCAAATGGGATCATTACTATCCCTGGCATCATGGAGGCAGGAGAGATGCCAATCACATTAGGGTTGTCATTATCTGAAAGGGAGGCTGCAAATGACATTGATGGCCTTAATTCCTTAGGCAGCACCTTCCAAACCCACAAGCACTTCCATGTAGAAAGACAATAGCAGCATATACATGGGAACACCAAGTTTCGCTCTTAGCCACTCACCATCCTGACTTGGAAATATATCACTTTTCTTCAGTACTCTTGGGTCAAAATCTTGGAATTCACTCTCTAAGGGCATTGTGGGTCAATCTACAGCTTGTGCACTGTAGCAGTTCAAGGGCAGTTCCCATTCTAAAAAAATGAAAGTGTTAACAGTAATCTAGGTTTGTTCAATATATCATTTAACTTGCATGACACTGCAATCTTTTGCTATAAATTCTGTGTCTTATGATCCTGCTCCAGAGCTACCTGATGAAGGAGCAGTGCTCCGAAAGCTAGTACTTCCAAACAAACCTGTTGGATTATAACCTGGTGTTGTATGATTTTTAACTTTATCCACCCCAGTCCAACACTGGCACCTCCACATCATGGCAATTTAAGATGGCAGCTCACCACCACCTTCTCAAGGACAGACAGGCAATAAGTGCTGACCCAGCCAGTGACATCCACATCCCATGAGAGAATTTTAAAAACTGGCAGATTTTGGGCCCAGTGGCAATGGGGGAAATGCCCTTCACAGAAAGGAAGGCGCAGGAAAGAAAAATAGGACTGGAAGGCAGTAGAGGTGATGTTTATAACCATCAAACACAGAGCTACCTGGAGACACACACCCAGAGTAAAGGAACATTGCAAATCTCAATAATTACTGTGACCTGTGAACTCATACCTCACTGCAATTGTCACCACATGCTGCCAATAATTATCAAAGACATTGTGTGTTTGACCTTCTTTGCTTGTCGCTCCTTCCAAGAATTAATTGCAGATCTTGCAAAATATTACTTGGTATCTCACTGATGACATTTAAGGGCATGATATTACATTCAGTTCACAACAGATGAGCCCTTGGAGGCACAGAAACAATGGGTTCTACCTCCATTGCTGGATGTTCCCAGGTGCAGGGCATTCATCGATTGCACTCATTGGCCATCAATCCACCCAGTAGGCCGCCACCAACAAGGTGTGCCAGCTCCTCTATCTATCTGATGGAGGTGCGACCACAACAACAGATTCCACCATGTTTGCCCTCGATTCCTGGCAGCTGCCATGACTTCTTCATCCTCTTCTATTCCAGGTAGCCTCAGATTTTCATTTCAACTCTGAAAGTGTAGATGGATTCTAAGGGATGGCACATCTCCCGAAGACATAGCTGCTGACACCTTGAGTGGAGCCTCTAACAGAGGGACAGTGGGGATACAATGAATGCCACTTGCTCAGTAGGACAGCCATTAAGCAGGCTATAGGCCTTCTGAAGATGCAATTCCAATCCCTGGACCATTCAAGGTGCTGGGCTCCAGTACCCTCCTTAAAGGGTCTCGGTGATTGTGGTGATCTGAAGACTATCTATAACATAGACCCCAAAAAGGAACCCTGAGGACAGTTAGGTCCTGGAAGAAGACAGTTCATTATGAGAGGAGCAGAAGTAAAAGGTGAGGAGGAGGCAGAGGGAGATGATGCTGAATAGTGACGTCCTCCTGTTGCTTCTAAATCCTTCTGGGAGGAGAGCCTCCCTCCCATCCATCATGGCCTTTCATTAGACCCAGGTTGATATAATCGAAATGTCTACCCTCAGTGTTTTATCCAGATAACAAGTTTCCAACCCTTGTGACATCTCACTTCTATCTGCTACTTTAGCACAAACTGCAGATCTTTCCCTCAGGGCTATCAGCAACCTCAGTTATAGCTGCCTCTTGGGGTGTCGAAATGAATTCCACACTTCATTTGACCCAGCACCATTTCCTACCCCCATCTACTCTATGTGGCAGGAGTCCTGTCTCCATATCATGTAAGGACCTCCCATACAAAGAAGAATCTGTAAAGCCAGTTCTGACATAAAGCAATAGTTCGATTCTCATGTAATTTTATGTTATAAGAAAATCACGCAATAGCCACACCATTTAAACTAATGGGGACAGAATCATATTATAGCTAATACAGGTAAGGAAAGTTCGCGTTGTACAAATAATGGTCTAAATTCTTCAATTGTGTTAAAGCCAATCCATGCGAAAGAAACATTTGAAACACATGAAGGTGAATACATCCCCAGATCCTGATCAGGTGTACTCTAGAACTTTGTGGGAAGCCAGGGAAGTGATTGCTGGGCCTCTTACTGAGATATTTGTATCATCGATAGTAACAGGTGAGGTGCCAGAAGACTGGAGGTTGGCAAATGTGATGCCACTCTTTAAGAAGGGTAGTAAGGACAAGCCAGCGAACTATAGACCAGTGAGCCTGACATTGGTGGTGGACAAGTTGTTGGAGGGAATCCTGATGGACAGAATGTACAGGTATTTGGAAAGGCAACGACTGATTAGGGATAGTCAACATGGCTTTGTGCATGGGAAATCATGTCTCACAAACTTGATTGAGTTTTTTGAAGAAGTAACAAAGGGGATTGATGAGGGCAGAGCCGTAGATGTGATCTATATGGACTTCAGTAAGGCGTTCGACAAGGTTCCCCATGGGAGACTGATTAGCAAGGTTAGATCTCATGGAATACAGGGAGAACTAGCCATTTGGATACAGAACTGGCTCAAAGGTAGAAGACAGAGGGTGGTGATGGAGGGTTGTTTTTCAGACTGGAGGCCTGTGACCAGTGGAGTGCCACAATGATCGGGGCTGGGCCTCTACTTTTTGTCAATTACATAAATGATTTGGATGCGAGCATAAGAGGTACAGTTAGTAAGTTTGCAGATGACATTAAAATTGGAGGTGTAGTGGACAGTGAAGAAGTTACCTCAGATTACAACAGGATCTGGACCAGATGGGCCAATGGGCCGAGAAGTGGCAAATGGAGTTTAATTCAGATAAATGCGAGGTGCAGCATTTTGGGAAAGCAAATCTTAGCAGGACTTATACACTTAATGTTGAGGTCCTAGAGTTTGTTGCTGAACAAACAGACCTTGGAGTGCAGGTTCATAGCTCCTTGAAAGTAGAGTCGCAGGTAGATAGGATACTGAAGAAGGCATTTAGTATGCTTTCTTTTATTGGTCAGAGTATTGAGTACAGGAGTTAGGAGGTCATGTTGCAGCTGTACAGGACATTGGTTAGGCCACTGTTGGAATATTGCGTGCAATGCTGGTCTCCTTCCTATCGGAAAGATGTTGTGAAACTTGAAAGGGTTCAGAAAAGATTTACAAGGATGTTGCCAGGGTTGGAGGATCTGAGCTACAGGGTGAGGCTGAACAGGCTGGGGCTGTTTTCCTTGGCGCGTCGGAGACTGAGAGGTGACTTTATAGAGGTTTGCAAAATCATGAGGGGCATGGACAGGATAAATAGACAAACTCTTTTCCCTGGGGTGGGGGAGTCCAGAACTAGAGGGCATAGGTTTAGGATGAGAGGGGAAAGATATAAAAGGGACCTACGTGGCAATGTTTTCACACAGAGAGTGGTGCATGTATGGAATGTGCTGCCGGAGGAAGTGGTTGAGGTTGGTACAATTGCAGGTGGGACTAGATTGGGTTGGGATATCTAGTCGGCAAGGATGGGTTGAACTGAAGGGTCTGTTACCATGCTGTACATCTCTACGACTCTATGTGTTATAGCAGAATTAACTGTATTTTAATCAGTTCCCACCAGAGGCAGATTTCTCTTCCAATAACACCGCTGTGAATAAAAACTTAGCTTATGGTCTCCAGTCCAGTATCCCAGTTATTAATTAAATTCAGACTGGAATTAGAAGGTGATAGATCCTGCCAGTTGCATATTGTCACCAAGTATTTTCTCACAAAGATGCTGAGAGTGGACGGATGGAAAGGACACGACTAAGAATGGAAAAGTAGAAGGCAGTGAAGCTGAGTGTGAAATATAGCAAAGAGAGGCAAATCCTTTCAGTTGTGGCATGGGGGAAGATTGCAATGTTACATCACATCACAAAAAACAGGATCAGGGATAAGTTACAGGTTAAGTATTTACTTCAATCATGACAAACTAAACCAAGTAATTAGTTCAAAGACAAAACCAAAAGCCAAGTTGATTAAATACATAAACACTAATCAAGCAAATGAGAAAGCAAGATGAGATGGGTAAGGGGGTATGCAGTAACTACAAAACATTGGACTTTGTGGGAACACTATGATCCCAGACAACCACTTTTGCTGTAAGCATCTGTACCTTTGAGGAACCTCAGCATGGAAATTTTGAGCTGCAATCCGAGGGCACACTAATGGTGTATTGGGGTGGGGGGGAGGGGGAGGGGGATTATTTGGACACATTAATCCAGGAGGCTGTTTTGCCCTTAGGTTAGGAAATAGTACAGTTCTGGTTAGTGGTCAGGGACAGGAAGATGTCACTGTTAGGAAGTGAAGTAAGCAGACTCCAGAGTGCTATGTTAATGGAAGTTATTTATATCAGGGAGAGTAGGAGATATTTTCTAATCAACTTGTTCAGAGATGTTATTCCACACCTCTGGAGCAGGTGGGGCTTGAACCCAGGCTCCTGGTCCAGACATGGAGATGGTTTCACTGCACCACAAGGGCCTTAGGTCGGGGAGAGTAGAAGTCCCAAGATTACGTGGTCCTGATATTGCTAACAAGAAAAGATAGTATTAGATTCAACCATTTGAGCATATAATGTTGCCAAAAAAAGTACTAGTAAACTTAAGGATTGGGGTTTTTTAGAAATTTACACAGAAAATTTGATCAAGAAATTGATTTAAAAACATATGTGGCGTATGAGAATAAGCAAGCAAGAGGCATAAAAATAGACTTTTAAAGCTTCTGAGCATATGTAAACAGGTGAAAGCAATAGTGGGTCCCTAGAAGCAATGAACTAATAATGAGAAATAAAGAAATGGTAGTAGCATTAAACAAATCTCATTAAACAAATATTTTGTATCTGTCTTCAGACTAGAAGGTGCAAACATCATTCTGTAATGAATGTCTAGTTAGAATTAGGAATATAAAATTATCACGAATAAAAGAATAGTGTTGAAGATAGTACTCAGACTCAACCCAATGACCTATGCCCTAGGGTTTTCAATGCAGTAGTTGCAGAGTCAGTATATAATTTTGACTTTCCAGAATTGAAACTAGATATTAGAATAGCCACCTGTGAATTAGTAGGTTGCAAATATATTCCTGTCCTTCAAGAAAGCAAGGAAGGAAAAATGGGGGACTATAGGCCAGTCATCGTTAGGAGAGAAAATGCCAAAATCCATTATTAGTATCACAATAAAAAAAGTACTTAGAATACTATAATATGACTTAGTAGAAACAACATGGATTAAAAATAAGGTATGTGACAAATCAGGGATATTTTTGAGGCTTGAGAGCAAGTTATTAAGGAGGAACCTGCGGATATACTTGAATTTTTGGGAAGTACTTGATAAAGTACCCACAAAAAGTTCTGAAACAAAATTAGAATTCATGAAATTGACAGTAATATATTAACGTTTTGAGATTTGGGTATGGACCAAAAACAGGTAATACTCGGAATAAACTGGTAATAATTTAGTTGGAAGGTCATCATTAGTGGGGTACCACAAGGATCAGTTATTAGGGCTCGTTATTTACAATCTATATCAATGACTTTAATGAGGAGACCAAGGCTAATGTATTCAAGTTTAGTGACAATACAAAGTTAGGTGGAAAAGTAAGCCACAAGCAGAATGTAAAGAGGTTGCACAGAAGTTTGGAAAGGTTAAGTGACTGGGCAAAAATCTAGTGAATGGAATATAATGTGGAGAAATGTGCAGTTATCCACTTTGGGAAGAAACAGAAAAAGCAGAATGTCTATTAAAGAGTGAGAGACTGGGAAATGTTGGCATTCAGTAAAAGATGGGTGACCTTGTAAACAATTCACAGTAAGCTAACATGCAGGTGCAGTAAGCAATTAGGAAAGCAAATGATATGTTAGCCTTTATTGCACATGGATTGGAGTTTAAGATTAAAAAAAGTCTTACTGCAATTATGCAGGGTCATGGTGAGATCACACCTGCAGTGCAGCTTTTGGTCTCCTTTATTGAAGAAGGAGTACAACAGATATTCACTATTCTGGATTCTTAGGACATGGAGAATTTCCCATGAGGTGGAGTTGAATAGACTTGGCTTATATTCTCTAAAGTTTAGAAGAACGACAAATGATCTAATTGAAATATATAAAATTCAGAAGTGGTTTTGTCTGACCAGAACTCAGAGTCACAGTCTCAGTATAATGATTAAGTCATTCACCACTGGGATGGGAGAAAGTTCTTCAGTCGGGATTGTGAATCTTTAGGATTC
Source organism: Chiloscyllium plagiosum (assembly GCF_004010195.1). Classification (NCBI taxonomy): domain Eukaryota; kingdom Metazoa; phylum Chordata; class Chondrichthyes; order Orectolobiformes; family Hemiscylliidae; genus Chiloscyllium; species Chiloscyllium plagiosum. Next base: position 15,656,310 of record NC_057736.1, read on the forward strand.
TCTATTCAAGAGAACATTGTGTCACCAGCGTGGCATTCTGGTTTGATTAGCTCTGCCAGCAATGTTCTTTTCTCTATACTGAGACTAGGACCTATCAGTGTATCAGTGGTAGAAGATAAATCACTGATAGGTCTAAAGAGAAGTGGCACTGATTTGTATAACAAGGTATTTTAATGCATGGTAGCAACAGTTGTAGTTTGCATTAACTGGCTGGGCATGGTTACTAAGGACTCTCAGTAATTGTACAGGATACATCCTTTGGGTACATGTGCAGAACTCAACCATTTCTACATGTAACATTAGCAGATTGAGTGAGTTCAATGTAACATGAATATTAACTCCTTCAGAACCATTACTTTATATAACATGGTGGGTGTTATGCTATTGAATATATTCAGGATAGAAATTGATAAGCATTTGGATGCTAAGGAAATCAAGACAATACAGGAACAAGCCAGGAATGGCGCACTGAAGTAGAAGATCCAGACTGAAACCATTTTAAAGGCCGACATCTTTTCCTATATTTTATGGGTTTATGTTTCTATAACAGTGCTCTTTAAAATTAAAAAGCGATTCAAACAGAGCAGATGTGCGGAAATCATGTTAAATGTCTTCAAGGCAGAGATTGATAAGTTCTTGATCTCACAAGGAATTAAGGGCTATGCGGAGAGTGAGGGTAAGTGGCATTGAAATGCCCATCAGCCATGATTAAATGGCGGAGTAGACTCGATGGGCCGAATGGCCTTACTTTGACTCCTATGTCTCATGGCTTTTTGTGAGTCCAGCACAAGGGAATGTAAATGATTGTCACTAACAGATCAAATAAAGAATTTAGAAGCAATTTTATTAACACAGAGTGGTAAGAATGTAGAACTCACAGCTACGTGGAACGGCTGAAACAAAGAGAATTAATATATTTAAGCAGAAGAGTAGGGAATAATGAGGGACATAAGACGAGACTTTACCACACAAGATGTGCCAATGGCCTTTTTTTAACTCCTTGAGTGAGGCTTGAACCACCAACCTTCTAACTCAGGGGAGAGGACTACCTACTGAGCCAAACTGACACTACCGTGCAGTTTAACATATTGCTGATGTCTAGTGTTGAGTCTGTCTTGCATTTCTGAGCAGCCTCTGCAGATGCTTGTCAATAAATAGTGTGCAAACATTATGGTTATACTTCATCAAAATCTGACACCAAGTTCCAAAACCTGTTTTGTATCTAGGACTGGTTCACCTGTGCAGAATCGGTGCACAATTTAGCTGTAAGACCTGGGTCATCAACTCATACTGCATGTGACTGAAGTACATGCTTGTGTAAAGAACACACTCCCTGCTATATTCCTGCTTACCCCTAATCTTGGGGAAGCATGTGCTGTGGCTAGCATCTCACCAATCCCCCAAAGGCCACTTTCCACCAACCCAGTCCAAATCCCAATCATCAATTCTCATTCCAAAGACTTGATTATATAATCCAGGCTAACACTCCCAGTGCAGTAATGAGGGATTATTGCACAGTTTGGAGTTGTGATCTTTTTTTTGGATTAGCTGTTTAACCAATGCTCCACCCGCTCACTTGGATGTAAAAGGTCTTATATGACACCATTCAAAAAAAAGCAGTGATATTTTTTCTGGTGCCTTGACTAATTCTTATCTTGCAACCAATATCACTGGTCAGACTATCCGGTCATTATTACATTACTGTTTGTAGCTATATGCAAATTGACAGCTGCATTTTCTACATTACAACAGTAACCACATCAAAACATATGCTTCACAAGTATTAGAGAGCTCTGGGACATCCCAGATTCATGAGACACATGACAGAAATAAGAATTTTCCTTCTTCTGGCACCTCATAGGATCAGTCTCCATGTAACAGCCCTGATACTACACATAACCATTTGTGTCTCTGATGCTATGGTCCTTTCTAAATTTTGGGCAATTGTTTTGTTTGACAGGAATTTAACAGTCATGTCATGAGTCCACCTGCCGGGACCACACAGGGGATTGTACCTGGAGTGGCCAATTAAGAATGGAACCATAGAACATAGAACTAAACAGCACAAGAACAGGCCCTTCGGCCCACTATGTTGTGCCAGACATGATGCCAAATTAAACTAATCTTTTCAGCCTGCCTTTGGTCAATATTCCTCCATCCTTGCATATTCATGATCAATTAACTGGCCCATTATTGGCCACCTTGGGTCCCCGGCAGTATTTTATCAACTTCCAAATTTCTGCTCCCTGCTAAGTGGGGAGAGTTCCAGATACACCAAAGTGGCTGATCAGTGACTTTCAACAGGAATGATTGCAACATTTAAAAGACGTCTGGGTGGGTATATGAATGGGAAGAGTTGAGAGTGATATGGTACAAGTGCTGGCAAATGGGACTAAATTAATTTAGGATATCTGGTCAGCTTGGATGAGTTGGACCGAAGGGTTTGTTTCCATGCTGTACATCTCAATGCCTAGTGTCCCTCTTTTAATGCTGCTGAACCAGAGGGATCTCTAGTAGTATAGCTGCCTCGGCAGCTCCAGTGTCACCACAAGAGGCATCATTTCCCCGCACTATGGAGCCTCTCTAGCCCCAGCACATTGTAAACATTCTCACCCACCCTTCAAGGGTATCTTTCCCTTGAAGCCTTCACAATAGTCTCTTCTGTCAGTAGTGTTGCTGAGGCTGCAGGGCCAGTAACTCAGAGAGGCAGGCTACAATCGCTAACCAGGGATGAGAAACAAATATTGATCTTGTCAGTGATGCACACATGCAGTGTCAAAAATGTTCAAAAATGGCATAATCTAATACTAAGATCGCGCGTTTGAGGTGAGAGGGGAAAAGTTCAAAGGAGATGCGAGGGGCAAGTTGTTTACCTAGAGAGTGGTAGGAGTCTGGAATGCGCTGCCAGGGTTGATGGTGGATCAGTCAGCAGGCAGCCTCTTATAATATCCTGTTGTGGTGGAAAGATGCCATCCATCACAGCACAGTGGCTCAGTGGTTAGCATTGCTGCCTCACAGTATCAAGAACCTTGGTTCATTTCCAACCTCAGGCAATGATCTTTTTGGAGTTTGCACATTCCCCCCCTGTCTGTGCAGGTTTCCTCCAACAATCCAAAGATGTGCAGGTTATGGTGAATTGGCTTTGCTAAAATTGCCCATAGTGTTCAGGGATGTGTAGGTTAGGGGTAAAATGTGGTTTAGTAGGGGAATGGGTCTAGGTGGGTTACCCTTCAGAGGGTCTGTGTGGACTTGTAGGGCTGAATGGCCTGTTTCCACACTGTTGGGATTCTATGAGTTACCATTTTACCAGCTTTCTCATCCAGGAGTCTCCAGAGCCAATCCAAGCAAGTGTGTTGGGAAATTCATCTTCCTGTCCTGGTATATCTTTAAATCCTGATGGAGGTTTGGGGGTCACTAAATACAGAGATGCAGTATGGATGGGAAGCAGTAATATTAGTGAGCATCTATTTGAAAAGTTTCAGAAGGTATAGTGCCGAAGAAGAATGCTTAAGGGTGGAACAGTGTCAGGCTCAAATACAGCAAAGTATCTGAAAAAGCAGCTTAACCTTAGAGAACTCTGGAACTGTATGAAGAAATAAAGTTCAGTTACTCAAAAATTAAACAATGACAGGAGGAGAAGGCTCAAACAAGGAAATGCCAAACATATACAGCACCTTCTAAAACCCCATTACCATCTTGAAGGACAAGGGCAACAGGCACATGTGAATGCTACCACCTTCTCGTTCCCCTCGAAGCCACTCACCATCCTGACTTGGAAATATATCACTGTTCCTTCAGTATCACTGGGCCAGGATCCTGGAATTCCCTACCTATCAGTATTCTGGGCCTATGGCAAATAGAAGAAAGCTCACCACTGCTTTCTCAAGGGCAATTGGGGATGGGCAATAAATGCTGGCCCAGTCAGGGACGCCCACACCCTGTGAATGAAATTTTAAGAAGTATTTCTAATAACCGGAAATTCTTCCTTACACCAACTTGAGTTTTAAAGGCCACAAACTTGTGAATTAGGTAGAGAGGCAGAGGCAAAGTAACAGAAAACATTTAGGAAACAGTCAGATTGGAATTCAATGTATTGAATCTGCAGTTTGTAAGTGAAGGGCAAGGTTAGTATGAGCTCTTGAGATGGCTGTTCAGCCATCAAATACGGAACTTGAAACACGGAAGGAAAAAGGCTGGGCCAGCATTTGGACTGATTAAAGATGACTCGAAAGCAGTTGTCTCTTTGTCTGGTGAATAGAAACAGGAGACAGCCATCAACTAACAGTCAAAAGTCTTAAAACCAATACAAATCAAGTTACAGCTGTAATTAAATCACAAGGAAGGAATGTATGAGCAAGCTGAGGCCATTCAGCCCCTTGAACCTGTTTTGCATTTGCAAAATCTTCAATATCCTTGCCTGACAAAAACATATTGATTTCAGTTTTGAAATCTTCAATTGATCCCCAGCCTCAACAACTCAAGAGAGAGTTCCATGTTTCCAAAATTTTTTGTATGACGAGGTGCCTCCTATCATCACTCTTGAATTGTCTAGCTCTCATTTTAACGTGATAATTCTTGAAACTCTGCTCCAACCTTATCTCTATGCTTCACATAGGAGTTCACAGAGTCCAGTGTATACTACCCCAAAGCTCAGACGATTTCTCTACTTAGAATGGGCAATTGTCTTCAATTACTACAAATTCTCCCTCGATATTCCAATCTCCAGTTCTCACATCTACAGAGAGTCATCTAACAGTTTGAAGTGGGATTTTAACTATGTAGATAGATTGAGTGTTTGACACATTTCCAACAGATGCACTAGATTCTTTTTGTCTTCAGTTCCTTCCATAGTGACATATCAATATGTTACAGCTCTGCCTGAATTTACAATAACATTCATTTCAACACTGCAAACAACCACTGGCACTTTCTCATGGTTGCTTCTTTTGACTGGAAATATTTGTCCATGATTTTATTTATATCCTCACTCTTTGCATCTCCTTCAACTCAATCCTAGTGATGTGTTAATTTTATTTCTCTCTCCTTCATATAGTTTGCCAGGCTTCCGATATCTGATTAGCTTTGTTTAAGGCACTTCATGGCAAAAGTGCTCTTTGCCCCCACATTTTCTTCATACCTTTCCCTTGAAAGGACAGCAGCTATCACTTCCAAAGTGCCCACATTGCCACGTCTGAAACTCTCTCTCTTTCAAACTTCTATTGGTCATATTTGCATCTACCTGGATTTACTTCTGCCACTTGGTTAACCTAAGCATTTGTCATGCTCATGGAAGAGGTGGAACCAAGTTCTAAGCTGTGGAATTGTCCATCCACTGCTTCCAATGTAGCTGCTATTTTCAAATTGTCACCCAACATTACAGCAGCAGCTTACATCTCTTCTTATCCGACCTGCAATGTTGGACCACCTGACCCATTATCAGGATACTCAGATCTGTCACAATGTAACAGCATCCAACTGACCCCTGCCTCAAAAGAACCACAAATTGGGCTAATGTTTCTGCCTCATTTGTTGTAAAACATGCCAAAGGAATGTGACATTTGGCATCACCAAACACTGATCTTTTCACTGCGTTCATGATCAGACTTTTCTCCCTTGTCATGCAATATTCTAAACGTCTCCCTCTCTGAAGCACTTGCATTGCTTTCAGCACCACGATTGCTACACCGAAAACCAAATCAAGTCTGTCAGTCATGCTTTCCATTTCTTGTGAATGATGTTGGAATTACCCAATTAATCAAATGGCTAACTTCCCAAGATGCAGGATATATCAACTCAGCACATGCCCATGGTGTCTTCTTAAATATCCGTGTTTTTATCCTCATCACCAATCTCAAATTCAGGCTGAAAGAATTGCACTCACAGTCACAGTTTTAACTGTAGGTGTCTATCTCACTATTTGGCCAATTTCACAACATGTCCCAATCACACCCAAGGCAATATTCCTTACAGTGTTGTGTACCCTAAAGTATCTGATCCAAGTACCGCATACTATTCAATACTCAAGTCCATATATAATTGGCCATCCCTCCTGCTAGTTCTCCTTTAAATACATTTGTATTTAGTGCATCAGCACATGTTCAGCAACTACCTTGGCTTTGGCAGTAGTCAGTGCATATTGTAAAATAGGAGAAATTGAGATATTGCTGCTCTCGGCAACAGATGTAGAGAATACAAACATCGAGTGACACTTGGAGTTTCATTCAAACTTTTATGACGCCCCCTCAGATTACCAATACCCTGAGTGTTACCTGAATTACCTGATGGAAACCCACGAAACCTGAGGATATAACTGAATGCTGCCTTGCCCTGAACAAGTGAATCATTGACTTCCTGTGAAAAGTGACTCAGTGACTAACATCCCAAGTTACATAGGAGAGTGAATTTTTGTTGTTGACACGAATGGAAAATGTTTTTCTCAGCTTCCATTTCCATTGCTAAGGAAACTGTAAGGTGATTCGCTTGGATCTCCTGCTAGAACCTGTTCTGGGCACAAAGCCAGTCTTATTGACAAGCTGTATGTGTCATCCTGCCAGAGGAACAATTACAGCCACACATAGCTTAAGAGGCAATTTGAAAAGGAAATGTCCATTACAAGGTCTTATTGGCAATTCACTTGGCATCTCCTGACTGAGTTGATTCATGTTGGGGTTTAGATTAGAGTGGTGCTGGAAAAGCACAGCAGGTCAGGCAGCATCTGAGGAGCAGGAAAATCCAGAGGGGAGGTGGAGCGGATAGGTGGGAAGGAAGATAGGCAGATGGGACAGGTCATGAGGACGGTTCTGAGCTGATTCATGTTGGACCCTTGGTATTGTGCACCAATGGCAATTCTCCCGCCATGAATATTGAGGGTGAGTATCAACAAGCTATTTAATTATCAGGTGGGTGATGTTGGGGCGGGGGACAAGACTGATCATAATCTTAGCCAAGTGACATATTGAATTTGAAATGTTAATTCTGTTTCTTCTTCCACAGATACTGCAAAAACCTCTTGAGCTTCTCTAGCACCATTTGTTCCTATTTTAAACAATGACACTTGTCCAAAGAGTATGTGAAAGTACTTTGACTAGTATTCCTTCATCCACAGGATAAGCCACTGAAGCCAACTGGAGCACAACAATTGATGCTGACTGTATGGTCCTAAGTCAATCCATTGAAACTGAGACTTGCTGCTCTGTCTGATATTTTATCTCATTTAGGATAGTGGGTTAAATTACTGAGCCATTACACACTCAATTAATTGTTGTAATGTGACTGGGCATTGCCAATAGGAATAAATCACATATTGCTTTATGTGACAATGTAACAATTACATATCACACACTGGATATTGGTTTGCAGTAGATAGACAGAGAGACATAGTCGGGCAGACAAAGGTAGCAACATAGAAACATGGAAGATAGGAATAGGAAGATGCCATTCGGCTCTTCAAGCCTGCTCTGCCATTCATCACGATCATTGCTGACCGTCCTACTCAATAGCCCAATCCTGCTTTCCCTCCATAACCTTTGATCCCATTCGCCCCAGTAGTCAGTGGCAGAGATTTGAACAGACTCTCAGAGAGGTGGAGACAAGTATATAATGTGGTGAGTTTGGTAAAATGCAGTTAAAGAACGCTCTGGGACGCCAAAAAATTCAACATTATTTGAACATTAAAAAATCTAAGATTCAGCCCAATGTTTTATTGGAACACTTCAAATAGCCTGGTTTTGAACATGAATTCCTGAGTTAGTTTAGTCCATTACAGTCTCTTTTTCTTTAAATGATTTTAGCTGCCTCTTTTACATTACAAATGTAGATGTGGCAAAATTTCCAGTAGAGATGAAAAACAGTGACCAGAAACCCAATAACCCAATGAGCCCCAGACGTTTAATGTGTCCCAAGTCTCATATGAGCAAGCAAAACAAGCAACTAAACCACTGATGCAGAATCAAAGTGTCAGTCAGAAAGAGAAAAGGATAAACATATCATTATGGGAAATTTAAGTAAATTCTGCTATTTTCTGACTGAAAGACTGTTCCCTCAAGAAACAAGGAGATTGGTGTATTGAAACAAGGAGAGTGACACATTAAGAGTTGCTGCTACCCAGGAACACAACACTGCCCTGTTTCGTCTGTATTGGTCCATAAGTTTCATGTAGATTAGCAATGGAATTACTTTACACAGAATTCTTCTGAGAGCTCTCTCTCCAAGACAATGCCAGCTCCTACAACCCTATCTCCACTTCACAAAGGTCTCTGGACATGTAGAATGCATCAGGTTATGAAGAAATGTAACCTGGCCTTTTGTGGGAGTACAAATTGTCCATGTCACTCTGTACTCCTATCAACCAGCTGGATTAAGATCATGAAACAGCGACCTTGCTTCAGTAATTTCCAGCTGTATTATCTTGTTTTTCTCCCAAATATAATGGAAAGTTAATGGTATTACTGATCAGAAAAATACCTTCTCTAATTTCAGAAATACATTAAGAGGCGTAGCATATTGCAGGAAAAGTGCTTAGTCCATACTCAGTTGACTTGAAGACCGAGCTTTTCAGTACAGAGCTTGTTCTGAGGCTGAAGCTTCTGTTGCACAGTGTAGCTCATACAATGGATATCCTCAGGCAGGTTTTCTTCTTGCACTGAGATCAATGGGCAAAGGCTCTTCCATATTCCCACTTGTTATTGCTTCACTATTGGTGACTATGGCTTCAGTGGTGATGCTTTAGGATCTGAGGTTGGATTTTACACTTCCCTTATGATAGGTTTGAAGGTGGTTGGGTGGGGGATTGGTTGTTAAGTCTAGTAGGTGGCCTACATACGTCTGCTATTACTGCAGTTGTACAAGTGACAGCAACAGGTGGCTTGCACACCCCAGGGATTTAACCAGTGAAGAGGAAAGGCTCCTATCATATGGTTATTCTGGCAGTTTCCCTGCCTGGGCTGGTTGAGGGGAGTACTCCCTGTTTAGGGCAGAAATTGCACTTCCTGTTAAATGTCTGAGGGCAGCCGATGTTATCTTCTGTAGGCTCCCCAATGACCTTTCAGCTTGTGCCGGAGGGTGGCATTGATCATGCCTCTGGAATCTCCTTACTAAATCTCTCCATCTCTGTCCACACCACCTCTTTTAGGACATTTTCAATAATGACCTCTTTCAGTGAGATTTGGGCATCAGTTTTCTTATGTGACTTGCTGTCAAAGATAATCAGAACATGCTCCTTTGTAGCTCCTTGGGATAGTTTCTTATGCTAAATATAACTGCAAGTTGCTGTTATTGACCTAGGCATTTGGAGATCTGTCACATTTTAAGATGGTATTCAGCAGGGCATTGATGATTATTTGGATAAAAATAATGTACAAGGGCATTGGAGATAAAGCAGAAGACCAGAACTCGATAATGATGCTCATTTAACAAGCCTGTGTAGGCACAATAGAGTGAACAGCTTCCTTCTGCACAGTCTACTTCTGTGATTTTGTGATTTCCTGCCCAGCCTGGATTTCCCTCCACATTGACGGTGTATTTACAATAATGCACAACCAGTTGGATGATATAGTTCTGTACGTTACATCTTGAAACGATAGCTGGACAGGAAACACGGGTGGACAGTGCTCCTTATCACAATCAACAGCAGGGACATTAATGGTCGCTCGCCAGATGCAAAAGTGCAAATTCAAATTGGAGGAAAGAATGAAAGTTTTAGATTAGATTACTTATAGTGTGGAAACAGGCCCTTCGGCCCAACAAGTCCACACCGACCCGCCGAAGCGCAACCCACCCAGACCCATTGTCCTACATTTACCCCTTCACCTAACACTATGGGCAATTTAGCATGGCCAATTCACCTAACCTGCACATTTTTGGACTGTGGGAGGAAACCGGAGCACCTGGAGGAAACCCAGGCAGACACAGGGGGAATGTGCAAACTCCACACAGTCAGTCGCCTGAGGCAGGAACTGAACTCGGGTCTCTGGTGCTGTGAGGCAGCCGTGCTAACCACTGTGCCACCGTGCTGCCCACAAAAAGTGTGAGGAATAAACCAGCTTGAGCCGAATGGGTAGCATTCTTATCTCTGAGTCAGGCAAACATGAGGTAAAATCTGATTCCATGAATTTGAGCTCATTATTCTTGCTGATACACCCATGCAGTGGTGAGGGAGTGCTACACTGTTGGATGTTGCATGAGATATTCAACAATGGCTGTCTGCCCTCTCAGATAGACATTAAAAATCTCACACGACTATGTTGAAGAGGAGCTGGATGGTTCTTACCTGTAATTCAGTCCAATATTTATCCCACAGCCAACACTTCAAAAAAAAGATGATCTGATCATTATCTCACGGCTTCTTGTGAAATCCTACAAGTTTCTTCTGACCCAGCACCTGGTCTGCTCTTATAGATGTATATAAACATATAAAGTGAACATGGCTGGCCCATATGTGTCTCTGGTCATTGGTGACCTCTAACACTTTGGTTACGAAGAATTTAGCAGTGATGGTGCCTGCTGTAGTTGGTTGGCCATTCAATAGCACATCATATTCCCTCAGAATATCTCAATTGATGAATTATTTTGAACCAATCTCACTGTTATTGCACTGACAAGCCCTGCAGCTAATTATTTAAACAGCAAACTCTGACAAATGGTATATATAACCAATTTTTCCATTATGAGTTAATAACTTAATAGATAATTAATAAATGGGAAATTGTTTCAATAAAATCAATAGAAAATAAATAGCAACATTAATTATAGAATGATAAATTAATCAAATTGCTGAAGGGATACAATTAAATTAATATATAATTAATTTTAATTAGTAATCAATTGTTTATTGCTGGTATAAACTGGGGAGGAATAGTAGCCAGTGGACAAGGAGAACCCTCTACACTCCTCATTCAGTGTCCCAGGAACGTTATGCCTGAGTGAGCTAACTGGGCCTCAATTAAAATCTGACCTGAGAGGTGCCAGTATAACACCAGCACAGTAGTACATAGTCTAAATCATGCATGCTTTGGTGGGGAATGGGGCTTGATCCCACATCTTTCTCATTCGGAAGCCAGAGTCAAATTGCAGAATTGACTGTCTAAAGGCACGGACAACAATATTACCAGTAAAGAACTCTCATAGATCCATCCCACCCGGCAATGTTTTTCTACAACCTTTACCATCCGGGAGAAGGTATAGAAGCCTGAACACCTGCACCAACTGATTTCGAGACAGTTTCTACCCTACTATTGTTAGAATACTGAATGGACTCACAAACTCTTAACATTCGCCTGTTTTGGTTTTTGCCGCTGTTTACCTATTATTTACTGATCTATGCTACTTAACTCTGTGATCTGCCTGTTTTGCTCACAAGACAAAGCTTTTCATTGTGCCTCGGTACACGTGACAATAAATTCAATTCAATTCAGAAGGGAGAGGATTTGTATTGAATTCTCCTGTGGAGCAGTAGCTGGGTTAATGGAGAAGCAAATAAAATTGTCACTGATGTGATGCTCCTTTCAGGAAAATAGAATGAAACAGGGACAGAGAGACGTAGAAATGCATATTTTGTAACATACTTGAATTCTGAGGAAAGGGCAACATTCTGAAACATTTGCTCTCGACAGGTATTGCCTGAGCTGCTGATTACTTACAGCATTTTCTGGTTTTAGTACCTAAAATTGTTTGAACAGTGACTATTATATCAGGTTCCTGGCAAGATATGGTTAAAAGTGAACCTATGTTTGGCTCGCTTATATACTTATAGACCTTCACAGGCTAGAATGAGGTTCAAAGTACCTATGTACCTTTGGCAATAGCAGTACAATAGTTTTGGCATTGTTCTCTCTCCAAACCTTTGAGGCACATTCCAGATCATGGAAAAATGACTCATCTTCCCTCTGGTTGTTTTGCTAATTGCCTTTAACCCATGTTGAAGAACAACAAGGTGATTCAGCACCCATTCCCAGATTGGTGAGAATCTGAAACTCACTCCAACATGGTTTGGTTAAAGTGACAGACATAGGTACACATATAGGGAAGTAGATAAGTCCACAAGGGACAGTGGAACAGAAGGATGTCGCAGTTGGGGAAGAGAAACTGAGTGGGAGGATGTACATGTAGAGCATAAGCACTAGTATTGACTGATTGAGCCAAGTGGTCTGATTCTATGCTGTACGTACAGTACTATGTAATTCCACGTCACTTTATTATGACCTAAATGCATTCCCTAGTTACCTCAGAAGCAACTCAGTGCATGGCACAGTCAGGTCTAATAGAAATGAAAATCTATTTTTCCTAACATTGTTGAAAATAAATCCTTGCAGAAGATTTTTAAAACTATTTTGTGGCAGACTTGTCATCACACACCAAGGGCTGCATTTTCAATCAGGGTCATGAACCTGATCATTACAAATTCCCAACCTCGTGCTACACCAGCATTAGTGATCTCAAGTGATTTTTCAAGGCAAAGCTCCATTGGCTCGGAAGCAAATTCGACCTGCAGTTAGAGGCACTAGCGTCAGGTAGAGTGGTCACATCATGGCAAAAGGACACTTCAAAAAGGCTAACAGCAGCCATAACTAGGCTGGTGGAATGGGGCAGCAGGGTGCATAAAGGTATGGGCAGACAACCCTGAGCAGCTCCACGCTTTTCAAATGAGTCCCTTGTGGCATTAACAGACATTGCCTCTGAGAGGAGTATTGTGCACCTCTCTCGCAGAAACCAGTGGTCCATCCAAGTCCACAATTGTTGTTACATGCTCGCACTTCACCTCGCTCTCATGGACAAGTTGAAAATCCAGCACCTGCTGTTCCACTGACAATCACTATCAAACTCAAAATGTTGAATATCAAAGGAATCAAGTGTACAGAAAAATTCAGCACCGTTTTTAGAGACTTTAGTCCGAAGTGATGCATGTGACAGAGAGGTTCAGGGACTGAATTCCATTGTGGGGCTAAGGCAGCTGAAGGTGCAGCCAGCGGTGGTGAAACTGTGATAGTCCAGGATATGCAAAGGGAAATCATGCCTCACTAACTTATTAGAGTTTTTTGAGGAAGTCTGAACTGAAGCAGATAGAGGGGAACCTGTAGATGTGTTGTACTTGGACCTCCATTCAATAATGTTCCTCACAAAAAGTTCAGTTTTTAATTGAATCCCTCACATTGTGGAAGCAGGCCAATAAGTCCACACCGACCCTCCGCAGAGTAACTCACCCAGACCCATTCCTCTATTACTCTACATTTACCCAGAACTAATACACCTAACCTACACATCCCTGAACACTACGGGCAATTTAGCATGGCCAATTCACCTAACCTGCACATCTTTGGATTGTGGGAGGAAACTGGAGCACCAGGAGGAAACCCTAACAGACACGGGGAGAATGTGCAAACTCCATGCAGACAGTTACCCGAAGCAGGAATCAAACCCGGATCCCTGGTGCTGTGAGGCAGCAATGTTAACCACTGAGCCACTGTGCTGCCCCAAGTTGTAATATAAGAGCCTTTGGTGTTGGAGGTAGTATATTGGTGTGGACAGAGAATTGGCTAATGGACAGAATACAGTAAGTGGGGATAAGGGGTTCTTTTTCAGGTTTGTGACCTGTAACCTGTGGGGTTCGACAGAGATCAATGCTGGGACTGCAACTATTTACAATGTATATCAATGACATAGAGAAAGGAAGCAAAGGTATACAGCTAAGCTTGCAGATGACATAAAAGTCATTGGAAAGGCAAGTTATGAGAGGGATTCAAACAGCTCACAGCGAGCTATTAATTGTAAGTGGGCAAAAGTAAGTGGGCAAAAATTGGCAAATGGAGTATCATGTGGAAAAATGTGAAGTTGTTCATTATGGAAAGGGGAAACAAAAGAACGGTATTATTTAAGTGGAGAAAAGCTGCAACATGAAGGGACTCTGGGTGCATGAAACTCAAAACTAGCAGGTGCAGCAGGTAATCAGGAAGGCAAATGGAATGTTGGCCCTGATTTCAAGGGAGGTGAAGTAGAAGAGTAGGGAAATCTTACTGCAATTGTACAAGGTGGTGCTGAGATCACATCTGGAGTACAGTGTATAGTTCCTGTCCCCTTATTTCAGAAAAGATGTAATTTCATCAGAGGCAATTCTGAGAAAATTCACTAAGAAGATCCCCAGGGTGGAATGATTGGCTTATGCTTAAAGGTTAAACAGTTTGAGTCTCTGTTCATCGGAGTTTAGAAGATCGTGAGGTCCTTGCAACGAGGAGAAAGTGAGGTCTGCAGATGCTGGAGATCAGAGCTGGAAATGTGTTGCTGGAAAAGCGCAGCAGGTCAGGCAGCATCCAGGGAACAGGAGAATCGACGTTTCGGGCATAAGCCCTTCTTCAGGAATGAGGAAAGTTTGTCCAGCAGGCTAAGATAAAAGGTATGGAGGAGGGACTTGGGGGAGGGGTGTCGGAAATGTGATAGGTGGAAAGAGGTCAAGGTGAGGGTGATAGGTCAGACTGGGGTGGGGGCGGAGAGGGCGGGAAGAA
>NC_057736.1:15671301-15703346 GCF_004010195.1 Chiloscyllium plagiosum
CCCCAAGAGGATTAGAGTTATGACAGACATTTGCCTGGAATCGTTGCAGTCTGTGATGAGGGTACCTGATCGATACCAGTTTGTAAAAGGGTTAGTTTTGGAATGCAGGTTTCCATATATCAGCTGATTTTAAATGGACTGAAGATTGTCTATAACTCTGAGCCAATTTGTTGATGGAAACAGTGATGATACAGGGCACTAACAGCACAACAATCCACAGCTCAGTACACACTCAGACAGCCCTCAAATGAATAGGACAGAGAAACATACACACATCCACACACACTCTGATAGCCTGGCAAATATACAGAGGGATCCACTCCAAAAGCACTGACACATGTAGAGAAAGCAAAATGTATAGAGAAAGAAAGATATAGACAGATGCACATAGACAGAGAAAAGCAGACACAGACACATGTTGACCGTCACAAAAAAACAATCAGGCAGAGCTGACTCACTCACTCCTCTTGCATAAAATGACTCAGAGTTCATGACAGGCTGTAATTATAGATATTATTTTATTTATTTAGTGCAATTATAAGATCAGAATGATCATGTTATTCAGAGTTTACTTGTGACCTTGCTATCGGTCAAGGATGGATGCTGTAAATGGCAACACACCCAGAGGGTTAATTTTAACAGGCTGTTGTATATCTGCAATGAATATTCCCCATGGGACTATAGGGGCTTTTCAGTTATTGGAGCCTGTATGTGGGACATCTGTCAGGGGAATCCCAGGATCAAAACTGGATTTCTCTTCTTACTTCCTCCCCGCATCAGTACATTCTTGGCACATGTAGGGAGATGTACATAAAGAAGCATACTGGAGCACATACACACACAACAATACACATATACCTTTACATATATACATGCACTATACTCATCTGCACATGCACAAATATATGTACAATGCAACACAACATATACTACTCAGATTTTGCGTCACAGGTAGACAGGGTAGTTAAGAAGGCATTTAGAACGCTTGCCTTCATTGTCCAAACCTTTGAGTTCAGGGGTTGGAATGTTGAGGTTGTACAGGATGTGGGTAAGGCCTTTTTTGGGGTGCTATGTGCACTTTAGGTTGGATATTGTTAAATGGGAGAGCGTTCAGAAAAGTGTTGCCATGGAGTGTTTGGATATAAAGATAGACTGGAAAGGCTGGGACTTTTTTCACTGGAACATAAGAGGTTGAGGGATGACATTTTTGACGTTTATAAAATCATGAGGACTTAGGTCAGAGGAATGACAAGCATCTTTTCCCTAGAGCAGGGGAGATCAAAACTAGGAGCATATTTTTACGGTGAGAGGAGAAAGATTTAAAAAGGACATGAACTTTTTTACACAGAGTGTGGTTTGTGTGTGGAATGAACTGCCAGAGAAAATGATGGATGCAAGTACAGTTGGAACATGTGAACAGCATTTGATTAAGTACATGAAGAGGAAAGGTTTGGACGGATATGGGCCAAGTGCAGGCAGGTGGGACCAGAGAATACAGTTGCCATGGACTGGTTGGACCAAGGGATCTGTTTACATTCTGTATGATTCTATGACTCTGACATTTACATCAAATCAAATCAAATCATAAACTGTTCACATGATTGTTCTTATCTTCAAGTTGTATTTGCTAAATAATCAGCAAATTATCACTTTTCATTAGAAACACAAGAAACCTGGATACCAGATTCAGTAAAATGCTCCTTGATGTTAAAGGTGATCACTCTCACCTCATCTCTGGAGTTCAGTTCCTCTGTCCAGCTGTGGACCAAGGCTGTAATGAGGTCATAAATACTATCGGTGATTCAGAGGTGTAAATATTCGCACGTGCGTGCGCTGTGTTAAATATTTGAATTGTGCACATGGAGCATGTGTGGTGTGTACTTGTCTGTAGATTAGATTAGATTCTGCACAGTATGGAAACATGCCATTTAGCCCAACAAATCCACACCAACCCTCCGAAGAGTATCCCACCCAGACCCATTACCCTACCCTAACTACTGCACTTAGCACTGGGCGATTTAGCATGGCCAATTCACCTTACCTGCACATCTTTGGATTGTGGGAGGAAACCCAAGCAGACATAGGGAGAATGTGCAAACCCCACATAGACAGGCACCCGAGGTGGGAATCAAGTCCGGGTCCTTGGTGCTGTGAGGCAGCAGTGTTAACCACTGAGCCACCGTGCCACCCCAAGGTCTGTCTGTCTGTCTTGTGTTTTGCATTAAGGACAATAGTGGTTAAAGATTGTTTGTTTTTGGTGGAAAGCATGCTGTGATGTCATATTGTGTGCATAGACTGTGACAGATTACCATTAAGATCCTTGTAATTAATAAAAAGATTAGACTTGTTTCACATGCACAGATTATTTGAACCTCTTCAACAGTGGAGCCATCAGAGTAGTTTATAAAAACATAATTAAGTGTCACAAAGGTTTTTCTGTAAGAGAAAATGTTTGTATAAATTGTCGGTATGCACGGTATGGTTTCACCAGATGAAATTCTGAGTGGATGCAATGTTAAAGTGTCACTGGATTATTGATCAAGGTTTGAATGTTCACTGGGAAAATGGGAACAGGAACTTTATTTGTTTCCAGGTAGAAGCCTGCTTCCGGAGGGAAACTGATTGAAGTTAAAATTTTTATGAGGTGGAGCCCTTAGTTGGACCAGAGACAAGTTCCTGTCCAAATACGGGCAACCAGTGCGCTCTCGAAGCTAGAGAGCCAATGGGAGGCTTCCTATCTTCAGGAAGTAAACTGACAACGGTGGGAGGTAAATAAGATGAAAGTGTTTTGACCAGAAGGTGTCATTTCAGTCACAGTTTAAAACCAAGCAAGAAAGCAGCCAGGTCACCCTTGTGAGAGGAGGGACAGATAGCAGTGGAAGCCCCTTTAGAAGGCAGCATTTCTCTCCACCTCTACCTGTAGGTTCCCCTGTTGCACAGGTATTGAGGAATGTTGCTGCTGGATGCTCACCACTGTTGAGTTGATCTGTCCCCACACCTCATTGGGAAGTGAACATTGGAAAATCTTTGCCGGTTTCTTCAACTTACCTTCACCAGAACTCTTAGTGAGCCTATTTACCAACAATGAGGCCTGAACTCAATTCCTCAAAGTAGTTAGTACCAGCAATGCCACCACAGCTGGCAGTGCCATCACAGCCTCTTACATCCAAACGGAGATCTCAGTCAACGCAAATCCTGCCATAACAGATTGAGAATTTGCTTTTATTTAAAAAGTAATCTGGAAATAAGTAAATGATGAAACTGTCAGATTGTCATTAAAAACTAATCTGGTTCATTGATGTCCTTTGGGGAAGGAAACTTGTTGCCCTTACCCTGTCTGGTCTGCAGGTATCATACCGATTAGTGACACTTGGTTGCCCTCTGGAGTGACACTTGGTTGTATCAACCTGCCTCATGGAATCACCACACAGATGGTAGCAGTTAAAGGAGTGAGCTGTAATCGCCTTCTCAAGGGAAACCAGAGGATGGGCTAAAAATGCCAACCTTGCCATTGATGCCCACATCCTGAGAATCAAATAAAAAAGATAGCTTAAAGCATGGAAAGGCAAGCAGACATGGGGTGAATGTGCAAATTCCACATAGACAGTGAAAAGTGATACCAGTTTCTGTGCTTTCTGAAGAATTTTACTTTGTCACTTTTGTTCACATAGATAAGTAACTAAAGCGAACTAAATTGTGGTGTGTGAATGAGAAAACAAAAAAAAACTGAAAGACCTGGAGAAGCTGGAAATCAAAAACAAAAAAAGAGAAATTGCTGCAAAACCTTAGCAGATCTGGCAGCCTTTTTGGAGAGAAATCAGTTAACGTTTTGGGTTCAATGACCCCTCCTCAGAACTGTGCCTGCTCAGTTTCTGATCATTCTGAGAGAACTTCTCTTCTACAGAAGAGCTGCTCATGACGTCAGAATTAACTTGTTGAAGTGCAATCATTCTTGTATTGTAGGAAATAGAGTGGTCAATTCATTCCAACAACACAGGCATCTACCCAACAATGTGGAAACTCGATGAGGTATGTCCTGTGTGAAAAAAAAGGATAAACTCAACTAATTACTGTCTGATCAGTCTACTCTTAATCATCAGTGAAGTGACGGAAGGTATATTCAACAATGCTATATAAGCAGTACCTGCTTAGCAGGTCAGAAGTGGATACGTTTGTTGATGATTACACAATGGTCAGCACCATTTCCCCTCTTCACATACTGAAATTGTCCATGTTCAAGTGAATTTGCTTTTATTTAAAAATAAAAGCCCTGAAGAAGGGCTTATGCCCGAAACGTCGATTCTCCTGCTCTTTTGATGCTGCCTGACCTGCTGCGCTTTTCCAGCAACACAATTTTAAGCTCTGATCCCCAGCATCTGCAGTCCTCACTTTCTTCAAGTGAAGCAAAGACCAGCACAATTTCTAGGTTCAGGCTGTAAAGTATTAAGTAACATTTATGACATACAAATTCCAGGCAACGACCATCTCCACCAAGAGAGAATCTAACCATCGTCTGTTGAGATTCAATGTCATCACCATCATAGAATCCCTCACTATCACTGCGTGTTACCATTGATCATATAAATACTGTCGCAACAAGAGCAGGTCAGAAGTTAGGAATCCTGCAATACCACCATCCATAAGGATTAGGACATGGGAACACCACCATCTTCAGGTTCCTTCCAAGCCAGTTGCCATCCTGACATGGAAATATATTACTGCTCTTTCAATGTCACTGGGTTGTAATGGGCGGGCACTGGTGTAATAGTAATGTTATTGTACTAGTAATCCAGGCCCCTGTCCTAGGGCTATGGGTTTGAACATCCATGGCAGATGGTGAAATTTGAGGTCAATAAAAAATCTGGAATAGAGATGAGCTTGCCTATTGGTAACTACATAACCATGTTGCAAAAGTCAATCCAGTTCATTAATGTCTTTTTGGGAAGGAAATCTGGCATTCTTACCTCGCCTGGCACAGATGTGATTCCAGACCCACCATGATGTAGTTTATTTTTTACTGCCCTCTGGGCAAAATTAATATTGGTAATAAAGGCTGGCCTAGCCTGTGATGTCCACATCCTAAAAAAAGGTGAAACACCCTCTCTAACAGTATGTGGCTATACCCACACCTAACGGACTGCAGTGTTGTAAAAAGCAGCTCATCATTACGTTCTCAATGGCAATTAGGGACAATAAATGTTGGCCCAGCCAGCAATGCCCACATCCTAGAAAGCAAAAATAAAAAACACCTACATAAACAAGGTAATGACCAGACAGAGTCTAGATTAGAGTGGTGCTGGAAAAATCACAGCAGTTCAGGCAGCATCCGAGGAGCAGTAAAATCGACGTTTCAGGCAAAAGCCCTTCATCAGGAATACAGGCAGAGAGCCTGAAGGGTGGAGAGATAAGTGAGAGGAGGGTGGGGGTGGGGAGAAATTGGAATAGAGTACAATAGGTGAGTGGGGGAGGGGATGAAGTGGTGCAGTGGGTGAGGGACTCCCTGAGATTCTTATAGAGAGAGGAGGAAAACTTCTTCAAGGCAGGCATCCTTGCAAGAGGATTCGCAGTAGGGTTAAAATCAACTAGGTAAAAACAATGACTGCAGATGCTGGAAACCAGAGTCTAGATTAGAGTGGTGGTGGAAAAGCACAGCAGTTCAGGCAGCATCCGACGTTTCGGACAAAAGCCCTTCATCAGGGAATACAGTCCATTTATAGTGACGTTGAACAGGGGAAAATGTTATTTAAGGGCAATGGGAAGAACTCAGCTGCTGATCCTCACATAGTACCACTGAAATTCTTACAGCACCCACATGAGAGGAGTGGTGGGTCCTTGGTTTAACATCTCATCTGAAACACAGGTGCCTCGAACAGTGCAGGCTACCCCTATACTTCACTGCAAATATCAGCCTGGACTATATCATCAAGTCACTCGAGTAGGCCTTGAGCCATGATCTTTCAACTCAGAGCCCGTATATTATCCACTGAGTCAGTCCGTCTGCAAAGTACTTGGGAGACTATTTGAGCTTATTAACTTACAAATGGAGAAAAAAATACATTGAAGGAAAATCTATTGGATACACACCTTTCAGAACCCCTGGATGGTCACCACTTTCCCACTTGATCTTTCAAGGAAAGGTTCCATATGAATGCTCCCTGATGTGCAAACCCCAGAATACTCACCCTTCCTCACTATTCACACCTGCCCTCCAGGCAGATTTGGCAACGAGCTGCTTTCTGCAGCTAAAAGGATCAGATGATAAACATTTCCTGCATTTGCAGTGAGACGTTGAAAGAGAAGGTGAGCTGTAATTATACAAATCATCACTGATTGAGTCTGCACTTGGCTTTGTTTTTACAGCCAGATCTTCTTGCTATTCAATCTCCTCAGAGATAGGGGCAGCTCAGTTAGACATTCCGGAACATTTCGTGAATCATCACGCAACAAAGACAAAACAATTGATATTTGGATTACAAATAGTAGCTTTGGAAGAGTTAGCCTGTCATTAAACAGCAAAGCCTCCCTGCAAAAAAACCCAACACCCTTGCGGTCTCAGAGAATCTCTTGCCCCCAGACTACCGAAACTGGAGAAGAGGCATTCTGTCAAACTGCGAACCATTCTGAGTGTCTTTGACAGGCTCAGGTGGAGGATGACTACAAATGGCAGGAGGAGTACATGGAAACCTGAGCAGCCCAGACATCCACCTCTTCATACCCCACCTGCTCCACCTGTGGCAGGAGGTGTGGATCCAGCAACAGATTGTTTAGTCACTTAATCACTTACAGAGTGGCAGTAAGCTACACGCAATCTCCAGGACTGCCTCAGAAATAACAGGAAGAATAAACAGCGATTTGTTGCAGTTGACCCCCAATTCCAAGAAACACCTCACTTTCTGGTCTCTTCGAGATCAAGAGGTTGGTGGTTGCTGAATTTTCTCCAGGGATTAGGGGACAATCTCTACGGCTTGGTTCACACAGGGTACAGTCCATCTCTAAAGCTGACAGATCCTCTCTAGAATGACTTCCTGTCTAGCTCAACCACATTAAAACTCTATCAATTGTGGATGGAAAACAGGATCATGGTGCCCACTTGTGATTGAAATACAATTCGTTTGGATGATAAATACCAGCATAGGCTGGATGGGCTGAATGACCTGATTTGACATTGCAATTTCTGTGATAGTCAATCTTATGGAATTAGTAAACTCATCCTCTAAGATCAGGAACTGGTACAATGTGCACTTTCTGAATTCTCCTTGGCTGAATTTCTAATGTTTCCTGAGGTCTGGATTGGCTTAGAGTGGCCATTCTTCATATGGTATACACAAAGATTACTGTTGGCAGACCATTCAACTGCATGAGCATCACAGTTGCATAACTATAAATCAGTACTGAGGAACTCCTGCTTGCCTGTATAAATTAGATTTCTGTTACTCTATCAACAATGTCTGAACAGCAGAGAGATCAAGGAAGTGACAGACTTGGGATTAATTTAGAGCAATCCCTCTCTATATGCAAAATCAGGCAGTGTGATGAATCAGAAGAAATGGTGGAGCTGATAGAGGCAGTTGTGAGGAAGAGCTGTCATCATTTTTAAAAGTTGAGAGCAGGACATAGATGAGGCAGCACAGTGGCTCAAAGGTTAGCACTGCTGCCTCACAGAGCCAGGAACCCAGGTTTGATTCCAGCCTTGGGTGTCTGTCTATGTGGAATTTGCACATTCACCCCATGTCTGCTTGCGTTTCCTTCAGGTGCTTCGGTTTCCTCCCACAGTCCAAAGATGCACAGGTTAGGTGGATTGGCAACGCTAAATTGCACAGTGTCTCAGGATGTGCAGGCTAAGTGGATTAGCCATAGGAAATGTGGGCTTACAGGGATAGTAGAGGGTGGGTCTAGGTGAGATGTTCTTTGCAGGGCAGTGTAGATCCATGGTTGAATTGCCTGCTTCCTCACTGTAGGGACTCTGTGATGATTCTATGATGAGAGATAGGAGGGTTCTCAGGATAGATTCTTGGTGAACATCGGAGGTAATGGTGCAGGGTACAGGCAGAGAACTCACTGCAAGTGACTCCCTGGCTTTGACTGGACAAATAACCATGGAACCAGGTGCCTCCCACCTGGATAACAGCAGAGAGGTGTTGGAGGACAATGGCCTGGTCATCTGTGTCAAAGGCTACATGTGGCATGAGAAAGGATAGGGAAGGATAAGTTGCCATGGTTACAGTCACATGTCATTTGTAATTTTGAAAAGCACCATTTCAATTCTGTGAAAGTGGCAGAAAACAAATTGAAGGCATTCACACCTGGAGTTCTGGGATTGATGTGTATGGATTTGGCAGATAACAATGTGCGCAAGGATTTTGGATGCAACAAGGAAACTGGCTAATCAATGGTAGCTTCAGAAGTGAGCAGGGCACAAATGTGGGGACAGGGAACTGCTAACAATAGAAGGGATCGGGTACAGGAAAAGATGTTGGCAGGGTCACCAATTTGGTGGGAATAGGGTGGAAAAATTAGGAGCTGGACATTTAGGACTGACAGCAGAGGAGCTTTAATGAAATTTTGACTGAGGGACTGGTGAAGGGAAGGAAATGGCAGAGGCAGTTAAATGGATGGTACCAATCTTAGTGAAAAAGGGGTCAGTGAGTTCCTTGAACTTGTTTGGGAGTGACGAGGAAGGGGCAAAGCTCACCTTGATTCCATATTCCTTGATGTTTTACCTATTGATCTCCAGGATTACAGTCCTTTCAAAGAGATCATCCCATATTCCAATTTCTCGGAGATAAAGAAAGAGGGGAAAACATAAATAAAGATTTGCGTTTATATAACATTAAATATTTTCAAAATGTTTCACATGCAATGCTTTACTTTCAATTGTAATGATAATAAGTATATCTTGGTAAATGTACCTGTCACTTTACTGACAATCTGCTGTATAACAGTAATGGGATGAATGAATGAATGGTTAAGTTGTTTTAGAGCCGAATGCTCAGTTGGGAACTGGCAGAACTCCCTGCTCCCCTCTGGATAATACCACAGGATCTATAACACCCTGCAGAATTAAAACAAAAGACAGAGGTCCTGTTTGACATTTCAACCCCCACCTGTCTCCTTGCTGCAACTGATGCTATTAATTGTTTAGATATCACCCTTTCTTTTAACTGCAAAGTCAGTCATCTGAGTGAGTCCTGTAGTACGTTGTCAGCTATCCATTTTGCAAAATTGCAGGCACTTTGCACAAAACTATCCTTTGTGTGAATGTTGGCATTGCTGGCAAGCCTGGCATTTATTCTTAATTGACCTGACAAGATACTGGGTGGATTTGCTCCTTGAACTGTTGCAGAGCAAATTTGATACAGCTATGTGGCTTATGAAACCCCTTAAGTGTCAGCAAAATTGCAAGGTGACTGAAGACACATAAAGGCCCAAACTGAGCAAGGAAGAAGAATTCCTTCTCTTTTGAAAAACAGTCTTGGAGTAATGTGCTATCTAGATCGACATTGTTCTTTCAAGTTCACTTTTAATCATTTGGGCGGCACAGTGGCTCAGTGGCTAGCACTGCTGCCTCACAGCGCCAGGGAACCCGGGTGTGATCCCTGCCTTAGGGGACTGTCAGTGTGGAGTTTGCACATTCTCCCCGTGTCCACGTGGGTTTCCTCCCACAGTGCAAAGATGTGCAGGTCAGGTGAATTGGCCGTGCTAATTTCCCATGGTGTTAGGTACATTAGTCAGGAGTAAATATAAGGTGAGGGAATGCGTCTGGGTGGGTTGCTCTTCGGAGGGTCGGTGTGGACTTGATGGGCCGAAGGGCCTGTTTCCGTACTGTAGGGTATCTAATCTAATCAATACCAACTTTTTATTTTTTGAGGGTTTTAAGACCAAATTCAAATTGTGAAACTGCAGTGGTGAGCTTTGAATTAATTCCTTTGGGATTATTAGCTCAGTAACATAACTGATATTCAGAGCTTACCACCTCTAGGGAAGCCTCAGGCCCCCTTTTAGCACTTTCCCACAGCAAACTATCAAAGCCCCATTCGGCTACATAGCTTCAGGTAAATGCTACCAAATTAATTCATTTCATCCCAGCCTCTCATTGCCCATGGAATTCATAGGGGCAGAAAAGACACAACAAGGAACGAACAGCAAATACACACCAGGCCTTGTGCATAACAAGGCAAGGTGTTGTAGAACTGACCACAAATGGTGGGAGGTCTAGTTTGTTCACATCCCCCCCTCTCACTCAGTAATGGGTACTCAATACTGTGCATCATCATTTCATTGGTACCTACATGCTGAGATCGAAAGGTCTCTCTTTGATGTGACAGCTGCTGGGAGGTTGGTCCCATGTCAATCCCTGCCGAATGATAAGGTCAACCTCCGCTGGAGGGCACAGATGTAGAACTCAAACACACTTAGAATTTCAGAGAAAGTGACAGACAGCTTTTTAAATGCCGTCAGAATCTCTTTAAGTTTGCACAGGAAAAGCTCCACATAGACTTTTTAATATGGGTTGAATTGAAAATGATTTACCATATTAGTATACAACTTGACTGAAACTTCTGAAACCAATCTCTCTATTTAGTGGTTGTAGTGAGAAAATTAGGTCATTTAGGATATGTCTGTATTGTGTGATAATGAACAAGCTTATGGTGTAAGATTGTTGACTCTTAATTACGATCAAAGGTAGGAGTCATGTGATACTGGCTGGTTTTGTGGATCTGTCTGATGTTGGCCGTAGGAACATGGGAATTGCAAGACATAAAACAAGGTACTTTCTAATTTGCTTTCTATTACCTTTTCAATAAGACAACATCATAAAGGCAGAGTATTACAGCAGAGACAGAGACCCTTGAGTCTGTACCAGCCATCGAGCATCTATCCCCTCTAATCCCATTTTCTAGAATTTGAGTCTTGGCCTTTTATACTATGGTATTTCAAGTGTTCAGCTAAATACTTCTTAAATATCCTTCTGTACTGTGGAGGTCACAGGAGTACATATTATTCTAAGAACAGTCCCACTAATGATTTATAAATTGACATTGATTATCTCACTATTTCAGCTAAAGTTTTAGCTTTTAATACATCCCGACATGTTACTTGCTTTACTCATTGCTGCCAAGCATCATTTAGATGGTTTCAATTTAATGTCAGAACAGACTCCCATGGGACTACACTGATAACATTCTCTCAAGACTGATGACAGGACAATACCAAACCCTCTGGCTTCTGTCAGTCAACCAATTGTCAATTGCTATCGACATCCATCGTCAATTATTTCCACTGTAACATGCCCTCTATATTTTCAGTCCTAGCTTTTCCAAAAGAATTGTACTAAAAACCTGACTGAATTCTAAGTGCACTGTAAACCTCATAAACCTCCGATAAAGCTCCCTAGTCACACGTTCAAAAATACACCTTTGATTGGAAAGACCTTTGCTTCTTGAAGCTATAATAGTGATCTTTTCATCATTTATTTCTATCCAGATATTCCGTGATCTTAAGTTTTACAAGGATTTTCATAAATTTACATACAGCTGGCATCAAATTCACTGAATTTTAGTTTGCCAGGACCACTCGGACAAGAATTCTTAGATTCTTAAAGTTAACCTTCTTAAAGTTTGTCAATTTTGTTTGCACTTTTGTAACCTCTCCAAATCCTTATTATAGCCAATGCGATTGCATGATGATCACTGGTGTTTAATATCCCACCTGCCTTTGTGCTGGAAATTTGATCATCTAAATTACTCATAATCAAATCTCAGGATGTTTTCTACCTTGTTGGTTCTTTCACAAACATGAGTCATGAAATAATCCTCTGTTAACTGTAGAAATACCTCCCTTATACTTCCTGTGGAGACAGTGGGCTGAATTCTACCAGAAATTGGTGAAATTTCAATTTGGGTAAAATTTGCTGAGCGTTTCGGTGTGAGTCACGGCAAGTTTTCTTGCACCATCACCCCAGCTTGCCTCACTAACTAGATACCTTGGCCATATGGCTCATGGCTGTCCAATGTTAGTGCAATTCTCCTAATTGCTGTAAGTGAATGTACTTGGTATTGCTGGGATATCGCAGGAAACTGGCCATATATAAAAGGCCATTGTGCACCTGTTCAATTGCTAGCATCTGGAGCTACTCGGCATCCATCGAGCCATTTGCCCCAGATAATGCCGAGGAAGAGATATTGGTGACAAAAACAGAAATTCCTGGAAAGACTTAGCAGGTCTGGAATAGAGTTAATCTAAGAGAGTTAATCTTTTGGGTCCAGTGACCCTTCTTCAGAACTGAGGGGATGTTGGCAAAGACCTGGAGTGAACAAGGTAGTACAGAGGAGGGACATCCTTTGCTCCCAGGTGGCTAAGAGACCAGAGCCCCCTAGCCTGCCCTCAGGTTGCCACCCATGTCAGTGCAACCTCAACTGGCTGGAGAAATGCTCAGTAGTGCTGCAGGAAAGATAATAACTTCCACTGCTCCCTCAGACTAAGTGTCACCATTTTCTGTCTGCTACCTCACACATATTCTATCTCTGCTATTGCATTCATCTCCCATCAAAACCGGTGCTCTACCACTCTCACTACTGCATGCAATACCTTCACTCACTCACTCTCACCCTGTAAACCATGTGCACAGCCCTACCAACACTGTATGCCTTCTGCACTGACTGCTCACTCACTTTCGACAGCTCACACCTTTCCTCCACCTGCACCAGCACTGACAGCTATGCAACTCACTTCCATCTCATTCAATCCCTTCCTTTGTCTCATTCTAGGAATAAATGGCCCATAAAAAGGCTGAATGCAATGAGGTGGATGGTGGGTGCCTGATATTTGACAAAAGGTAGAGGAGGCAGTGAAGAAAGCTAATAGCATGCTAGCCTTCATAACAAGAGGAATTGAGTATAGAAGCAAAGAGGTCTGGAGGCAGGAAGCATGTTTCCGCTGATGGGTGAGTCCCGAACCAAAGGACACAGTTTAAAAAAAGGGGGTAAGCCATTTAGAACAGAGTTGAGGAGAAACTTCTTTACCCAGAGAGTGGTGCGTGTGTGGAATGCTCTGCCCCAGAGGGCAGTGGAGGCCAAGTCTCTGGATACTTTCAAGAAAGAGTTGGATAGAGCTCTTAAGGATAGTGGAATCAAGGGTTATGGGGATAAGGCAGAAACAGGATACTGATTCAGGATGATCAGCCATGATCATAATGAATGGTGGTGCTGGAACGAAGGGCAGAATGGCCTACTCCTGCACATATTGTCTATTGACTCCTCATCTGCTACAAGGACAGAATTGTGAACTGGGGAATAGTCACCGGATTTCTCTTCACAGATGCTGCCAGACCTGCTGAGCTTTTCCAGCAATTTCTATTTTTGTTGCAATTGTGAGCTGGAGTATCCGTACAGACTTCCATGTTGGGAATTCTCAGCATTTAACTCCCAGTGTGTGGGAGATTGAAAAATTGCATATTCATGAGGTAAGATTAGGTTGTAATGATAGTGATAATGAGGGATAATCCGAGTTAATAGGCGTCTGGTCTTGATGAGAATTTCCTCTTGATGTCTAGGACTTTACACTTGAAAATCACTCCTAATTTTCCCCGAATTTCTCACCCCAGTCTACATTTTCCAGTGGCGGGGAAGATTCAATTGTCAAATTCCAGATATGTTAAAATTTTCAGCTTTTATAATTGGTCCTTTGCCAGTCACTTTCCTCATTTCATCTCATCTCACAACTCCTGTTCAAAGCTTTCTCTCTGCTCAGGGGGTTCACATCCCTAATGATAGGGATCGTGATCTGAAAAACCACAAATGATGGCAGCTACTGACAGCTTACAGTCATAGAGTCATAAAGCTGTACAGGATGGAATCAGACCTACCCTGTCCAACACATCCATGCTGACCAGATATGCTAAATTAATCAAGTCCCATTTGCCAGTATTTGGCAGAAATATACATTATGCACATATTTAAACTATTCATATACCCATCCAGATACCTTTTAAATGTTGTAGTTGTACCAGCCTCCAACACTTCCTCTGGCAGCTCATTCCATACATGCACCCTCTGTGTGAAAAAGTTGCCCCTTAGGACCTTTATATCTTCAGTCACAAGTTGCCAGGAGTGAGACCAGTGACATCTTGTGTCCAGTTAGAGAAAGGGAGGTTACCATTTGTTCAGAATGAAGGTGCGGTCAGCCCTGAGATTCCATGTTCTGTGGTAAAACCCACTGGACAGCCTGTCCCTAAAGGGAGATTGTTTTCTCTCGTCCCAGACTCGTTTGAAATTCCATGTTAATTGTGCTGCTTGGTCTAAACTGGGTGATCAGCAGTAAAACGTTAGAGCTATGGGACATGATTTTATCATCTTCTGGGTTACTACTGGCTAAGAGGGGAGGGCGGAACTTTGTAAAAAGTGTGCAATGTGTCGGGATTGCTTCTTAGAGCCGGGGCTATTTCTCAGCAGCAGAATGAGAGAGGCTAGCAGCCTGAAGGGGTGAGCAGCCAAGTTGCACGCATAACAAGACACGTTAAGAACCACTTTATGGGACTGACTGCATTTTGCCACCTGTAGGACAATCCTGTGCCACATGGGGAGAATGCCAACTTGATCTGTGTGACCTCCCTATTGTACCCTGTTGTTGGAACCAGAGGTCGTATGGTTTAAAGAGAGGTCCTTGAGCAGAGAAGGCTGTCCTGTTGGTCTCAATGACACTTTAGAAAGAGTTTCCCCTTTGCTCACTAAGGTTTTCATCTTTTAAGTTACTTGCTGATGCTCGAGGTCTCCTGCTGCCTCAGCATTGCCTATCTCTCCTGCTCAGGATTTGTAACCATTTGTGTTTGCATAAACAGCGAACATTTAGGCATCTGCTTGATGTGTGTTTAAGTTCCACATTAATAGTAAGGCCTATCAGAAACTACTCAGACCAACTGAAATACCCAGTAATAGACTGCAGCGCCTCCAGTCACATTTACTTGAATTCTGTTTGAATGGGGCTCTTTGATGATTGAAGAGACTGTCTTAACTTGATCTTACAGTCGGTCTAATGTAATAAAACCAGGATCCTAGAATGAGGCTTTACAATGCTGGATGGAAATAGTTAACATGTTCATTTGAAATTCCTCCATTTAAGTTAAATGGGTTAGTGCATCACTTTGAAAAAACAGGAATTCAAAATAAATGTTTATCTTGCAAAACCTGTGGGTCTCTTTTCTCTTTCAGTAGCGAATTCAGTTGCACAAGTTAACTGAAAGTTGAAATTCACATTATTGGGAGTAACAGTGAGTGATTTTTACTCTGCATTAGGTTCCACTGTCAAAAGCACAGTTTGATAATTGTGAAACAAAACAAAACAAAACATCCGAGATCTAAATGAATATTTTGTAGACAATCTAACATAAAGTTCACAACATATTTTTCAGGGACCACTTTATGCCAATTTCTCGTTTGGTAACATTGACTTTGAATAACCATGATGGGAATCTTAGATAAAATCTTTGATCTTGCTTCCTAATAAAGTTAATGGACTGCAGTGGTTCAAAACCAAGAGTACTGTTGAGTGGACTGTGCTGGATGACAAGTTTTTAAAGCAACTTATGTAAGATTTAAAGAAAATAGTTTTTTCATAGATTTTTAAATACTTACAGATAAAGTACATTTTTTGGAGAAAAGAAGACAGCCCCAGTGCAGCACTCAGTAAGTATATTTTATGTGAAATATTCAATCATCGCCCCATCTTCCTCTGAAGTTGATGTGAAAGATCCCATGGTTTTATACAAAGAAGGGCAAAAGGAGATTTCCCTGTGTTGGTACTAAAGTTTATCCCTCAGTCATCATCAAAACCCCTGGAAGTGTTCATTATTGTATTTTCTCTGTGTGGAATCATGCAGTATGCAATTTGGCCGCTGTGTTTACATTCCAACAGTGAGTATTTCAAAAGTACTCCAGTTTCTTAAAGCATTGTTGTGGTTAATGAATACAAGTCCTTTCTTTCAGTATAATTGAAGCTGTTAATTACTATCACTATATTGTGTCATAACTGGGAAAAATGCACCGATAATCATGCCCACTGTTCCATAAGCTGTTACAAGATGTGTAAAATTGTAATCAGAGCACCAAAATCACCGATTTTGACTGCCATTTGATTGCTGACTGATTGCCATTTGGAACAAAAGCAATTCACACCAGGTTCCATCGTTATCAAAAAATATTGCTATTTATTGTAACATGCAACTTTAAAAAGTGGCAAAGCAAAGCAAGGATTCCAAATTTACAACTATGTAATTTAAAACAAATATCCCAAACACACACACACACACACACACATTCATGTTTAGATTAGATTTTAGATTAGATGACAGTGTGGAAACAGGCCATTCGGCCCAACAAGTCCACACCGACCCGCCGAAGCGCAACACACCCAAGCCCTACATTTACCCCTTACCTAACACTATGGGCAATTTAGCATGGCCAATTCACCTTACCTGCACATCTTTGGACTGTGGGAGGAAACCGGAGCACCCGGAGGAAACCCACGCAGACACGGGGAGAATGTGCAAACTCCACACAGTCAGTCGCCTGAGTCGGGAATTGAACCCGGGTCTCAGGCGCTGTGAGGCAGCAGTGCTAACCACTGTGCCACCGTGCCGCCCACTTTAATATAAAGAAAAGGCAGATTTTTTTGGTGGAAAAAATATATAGACCGACAATAAAATTCTGAAGATGAAAACCTCAGGGTTGTCTAAATTGCCTTTCAGAATTCCTTTTCACTTTTAGCACTGATGCCACACTGTTGTCTATTGTTCTTTACTTTGATAGTTGATCTGCTGAACAGAAGTCTTTTTGTGTCGGAATTCTTTTCAAGCTTTCTTGGGCTTTTCTCTCTATTCACCCACATTTGGAGAAGGGGAGAGGGGAATATTTTCAATGTACCAACCCTCAAAGTCTCCAGCTGCCCTGCAGCTACACAATTGTCACAAGCTCAGCTCAACCAATCCGAGGCCTGTTGCTGGGATGTCCTTCCCTTAATTCAAAGCCACTCTGTCTAGAAGTATGACACTCATTTCTTCCAAAGGTAACATTTCTTTGCACACCTACAAATGTGAGCAACTTGATTTTTCCATTGTAAAACTCTCCTGGCATTTCAACAATATAATAGTTTTCAATCTCCATTTCAGTTTATAGTCCAAAAAGAAAAGCATGTGGGCCCTTATGGTAGTAATTGAGGAGTGGAAACCCCACTCCTACTTTGAATTTTCTGCCTACTTTGTCCAGGAGTTTATTCCATCTGTTAATCAATTGTTATGCTTCCAGCCTAAATTTATCTTTTCACACAATCACTAAATGGTTGCAGCACATTCAGGAGGTCATTAGTCTGTCATGTTTTGTGTGTGTCAATCTCCTGTCTTTTCCCGGTAGCCGGGCACATTCTTTTCCAGATAATCATCCAGCTCCCTCTTGGACCAAGTCGGAGCTTTCTGCATATTATCATTTGTTGGATTTAATGTCTTTATTGAATCTGCCTACACTACACTCTGAGGCACCTCATTCCAGACCCTAACCACTCACTGTATAAAAAGTTTTGTTGCATGCTTTTCTTGTTTTCTTTGCCAATCACATTAAGTTTATGCCCTCAGCTTCTTTATCCTTGGACCAATGGGAACAGTTTTTCCTTAACTACTCTGTCCAGGCTGCTCATGAAATTTCTTCCTAACCTTCCCATCTCCAAGGAAAACAATCCTAAACTTTCTATGTAACTGGAATTCCTCATCCCTGGAACCGTTTTGTGAATCTTTTCTGCACTCTCTCTAATGCCTTCATATCTCTTTTAAGACATGCTGACCGAAGTTGGATGCTGCATGCTCTTAGATAGAAACATCAAAGATAGCAGCAAGATGAGGCCATTCAACCCTTTGAATGTCTTCCACCATTCATTATGATCATCGTTGATCATCGAGCTTAATACTCTCATCCCACTCTCTCTGCATAACCCTTGACCCCTTTAGACACAAAATGTACCTCCTTCTTGAAAACGCATAATGTCTTGGCCTCAACCATCTTCTGTGGTAATGAATTCCACAAGCTCATCACTCACTGGGTGAAGAAATTTCACGTCACCTCAATCCTAAAAGGTTTGCCCCTTATCCTCAAACTAAGACACTGTGGTTGTGGAGCTTCCCCACCACCAGGAACATCCTTCCTGCATCTAAACTGTCTAATTCTATGAGATCAACCCCCACCCCTCCCCACCCCCGCTGGCCCAATTCTATAAACTCCAGTGAATATAATCCTAACCAATCTAATCTATCGTGTAAGTCATGCTCAGGAATCAATTTGGTAAACCTTTACTGTACTCCCTCTATAGTAAGAACATCCTTCCACAGATAAAGGGACCAAAACTGCACACAATATTTTAGCTGTGGCCTCACCAATGTCCTGTATAATTGCAGCAAGATATCCATGTTCCTGTACTCAAATCCTCTTGCTATGAAGGCCAATATACAGTTTGCCTTCCTGCTGTCCTTGGCCTGTTAATGTTCCAGTTGAGGTAGGGCTTTGGAATAATCGTTCCCACCTTGCATCATGTTTCACTTTTACTCTCCTTATTCCCACCACCTCTCAAACAGAAGGTCCAAGTCTCCCATTTTCCCTCTGACCTTCAGGATCAATCTCAGAGCATGTCTTTGAATCACTCTGACTTTCTGTTTTGATAATCAGAAGTGGATTAGTCTAGAATGGGCAGCTTCGATTGGAGAATGACATTAGCTTAGGCATCATAGCCAAGCTGCCTTTCCTGTCCTATAATGTATCTGTATACCGTAGGTATGGGCTGACATATTTTCAGTAATGACATCCTCTGAGTTCAATTTTGCTCTTTTGACTATTACCCCTCTTCCTGCATTGTTACTACAGTCACGTTATCTGATCAATTCAAGCTCTCACGTTCTTCGTTAATTATTCCACCAAATTCAAATGATTGAACTGAAAAACATTTTTTTAACTACCTGAGGTTCAGAAAAATTAAAATCAGGTGACTTTGTTTGCTGTGCACAGCATTTACAGAGACATCTACATTTCAATGATCGTGTAAAGATTTGTAGCTCGGGCGCTGGTTGCAGTTGTTACCGGGGCAGCTGGTATTTAGTGGCTAGTTGATGTTTGTGGATGCAGGTTGCTAGT
Organism: Chiloscyllium plagiosum; assembly: GCF_004010195.1. NCBI lineage: Eukaryota > Metazoa > Chordata > Chondrichthyes > Orectolobiformes > Hemiscylliidae > Chiloscyllium > Chiloscyllium plagiosum. Next base: position 15,690,465 of record NC_057736.1, read on the forward strand.
TGTCTACATATTTGTCCCATGTTTCATGCAGACTTTGCAGGGAATCTTGTAAACTATGCTTATCTTGTACAGGATTGGTATAGAGTCTTTTGTTCTGCTGAGTTGAAAACGCCATGACCAGCTGTATCTGGTAGCCATACACACAGACTCACCTGGGACAATGCAACTATAATAGGACAAGCTAAACAGAGGGTAGCCAGAGAATTTCTACAGGCATGGCACTCATCCATGGACACTATCAATAAACACATTGATCTAGAACCAGTATACTGACCACTGCAACAAATAACTGGAACCAGCAACAGCAGGCTGTACGAAGGAAACCAAATAAATTCCTGAAGACACAGTAGAGCAGTGCTTCACAGGAGTCTCCACAGCACTGAAGATGTCACCTAAAAAGGGGACGAAACGTCTGCAAATCAACTGCCCAGCTCGGCGAACATACGCACAACTACCACAACTAAATTTGTTACTGCCCCAAAACCAAATGCAATTCTGGAGACTAGCTCCTAGTTTCACACAACAACTGTTTCATATCTGGAATACATTGCCTGAGAGTGACATGGGGCCATTTTCATCTATGGCTTTCAAAAAGGACTTGGATAATTACCCGAAGAGAAAGGATTTGCCGAAATACAGAGAAAAGATCAAGATCAGCTGAGTAGTTTATACAGAGAACCAGCATCAATACGATGGGCTGAATGGCATCCTTCTATTCTCTAGTCATTTTGTGAGTTACATAACAGATATAGGAGTCTGAATGTAAATGAAGACAGATCAATGACAATTACTTGCACTTTTAACTTACTATGATGACCTAAGGTGTTTTACATGGATAATAGACAAAATTTGACACCAAGTTGAATGAGGACCAATTTGGATAAGTGATTAAAAGCTTGGCCAAAGAAATCAGATTGATAAGGTGCATGAGAAGAGGAATTTGAGGATTTCAGAGCCTTAGAGCCTGGGTAGTCATGAGCAGTAATGGTGCAACAACAGAAATCAAGAATGTACAAAAGGCCAGAATGGAGGAAAGCAGAGATCTCAGATGGTGGAGGAGATTACAGAGATAATTGGGGCGGGAAGCTATGGAGGGATTTGAACATGGGAATAGGAACTTTCACTGTATGCTACTCTGTTTTTGAGAGCTGCTCAGCAGGGATTAGAGTTCCAAAGTCTTTGCAAATGTATAGCAGAAAAGAATAATGATACATCAGCAACATTGTGACATGATTTACTTTAGTTGTGTACAGTAGCATTGTGAGGTAAATGGAAATTTATTTTGTAATGCTTGAAGATTAACTGCTGTTAATTTTTGTTTTCTCAGTGCTTTGCTGTTTGCTTTGTTTCTACATGATCTACCTAATGAGTTGACTCTCTGTGGTCTGTACAAGAGGATAATCTGTGGGGGTGGATATGCATGTAGTATCTTGCTACAGTAGTAGGCAAATTACAATGGAATGTTTCATTATCACTACAGTTCTGTCATAAAATGTACAGAGAGCAACCTGTTAGTAAGTGTCAATGTAGCTTAATAGTAACACTCCGGCCTCTGAGTCAGGAAGGGTGTGGGTTCAAGACCCACTCCAGATCTTGAATGCATAATTAAATTGTCAGTGCTGGCTGGAAGTTTTAGTTATGTTTGTCAATGTTATTGCATTTACTGTATAAAGGTTGGGTTCTCTGATAGTTGAGCAATTTTGTTTTTGGATTTATGCCAACAGCTGTTGGGTGAGAAGTTCTGAAACCCAAAAGTTTGTTTGAAGCTAAGTCTCCCTCATCCCAACCTTTACTCCCAGTCTTGCCAATCCACCAACTCTCATTGTGCAGTCCCCCACACCCTCATTCCTCAGTCTCCTGCATTTCCCACTTCTGACTCTTCAGCCTTTTTACTAGACCCTCAATCCTAGGCTCCCTCTTCCTCCCACCTTCATTTGCCAATCTCCCTCTCTCTTCTTGATTCTGTCTTGTGATGTTGTTCTCTGAAGGAGAACCTAAGGCTAGGACAAACCTATAATGTGCAATACCAGCAATTGTAATGTCTATACAAAACCATGTTGCCTTCATATATTGTTTCCTGGTGAGGGTGTCTGACAGAGGCAAGAGAGATGATTTGAAATTGTTATTGGGACTAATTGGATATGTTTGCAAAAGCTGGCAAAATGGACTAATTGGGATCTTTCTGCACTATATTGTTTGATGATTTTATGAGAATGAGGAAATGTTGAATACTAGAGATATCAGGTAAAGAATAATGTGTGTCCACATACAATGAAAGGCAACAAAACAGATATAAACAATCACGGACCCATTAGTCTCACTTCCATTCCTTGTGAAATAATTGAATTGATGACTTGCTTAAGGCCTTGAACGAATATAAAAATAAAATGTTGGGGATGTAGATCAGAGAACAGGAGAATCTATTTTAAATTAAAGGCTGTGAAGCTAAATAATGAACAACTAGTGATCAAAACAGATAAATGTCAGATGAATTGAGTCATTACCACATCGCTATTTATGGGATCTTGCTGTGCATAAATTGGATACCATGTTTTCTATCACTGTGGATACCTATCAGAAGTAGTCCATTGGATGTCTTTCAGGACCTCAGGACACTATGTAAATGCAATCTTTCCTTCTCAGATTGAGGGATGAAGAGGAAATGAATATTGAATGTCTGGAACATGGAGATGAATGACTGCAAGAGGACGGTGTAAATTCACACAGGAAATTGAAAACAAGGACTAGGCAGACTGAAATTTACCTGTTTTATGGACACTTTGAGAATCAAGGGAAATGAGAGAGGCCAGAAAGGTGAAATTGAAATGGAACATCAGCCAGGTTCAGATTGAATGGCAGAACAGGCTGTATGGCCTACAGTTTCAGAATAAGGGAGCTCCCATCAAAGTCAGCTTTTATTCTCAGAGGGCCACTTGCATTTGGAATTCTCCTGCCCAGTGAAAACTTTGTCTTTCATATATTTAAGGCTCAGTTAGATAGATTTTTGATTAACAAGACAGCAAAACATTATGGGGGATGAGCAGGGAAATGGAGTTAAGAAGCAATCAGATCAGCTATGATCTTATTAACTGATGGAACAGGCTCAAAGTGCCGAATGGCCTTACTCCTGATCCCACTTCTTATGTTCTTATGTTAGAAGGTTGGTAGAAAGTGATCTGGGAACAGAGTAGATGAGGACACTGTTCACAGAGGATAAATATCAGCAAAGACTGGTTGAATGGAAGCGTAAATTTTTTGCCATTATTTCTATGAATTCTACGTCTCACTCAGATGCACATGCCCGATTTGGAATAACAGCATTGCAAAGCCTAACATTTTCCTCATGTAGTTCCAGAAGAATAGGATCTAATTTGATTTGATTTGATTTATTATTGCCACATGTACTGATATACAGTAAAAAATATTGTTTTGCATGCTAAGCAGACAAATCGAACTTGACATAAGTACATCAGATTAATAGAACACAATGTAAAATTTAATGGTATAGCTACAGTGAAGGTGCAGGGAAAGATCAACTTTAATATATGAGAGATGCATTCATAAATCTGATAACAGCAGAGAAGAAGCTGTTCTTGAATCTGTTGGTACATGTTTTCAAACCTTTGTCTCTTCTTTCCAATTGAATAGTATATAACCAGGATGGAGCGGTCTTTGATTATGTTGGCTGTTTTCTTGAGGCGGTGGGAAGTTTAGATGGATTCAATGGAAGGATGGCTAATTTGCATGATGGATTGGGCTGTGTTCACATCTCTCTATAATTTCTTTCAATCTTGGGCAGAGCAGTTGCCATACCAAGCTGTGATGCATCCAGATTGGATGCTTTCTATGGTGAATCTATAAAAATTGATAAGAATCATTGTGGATTTGCTGAATTTTCTTAACCTTCTAAGAAAATAGAGGTTGGTGTGCTTTCTTAAACGGAGAGTTGACATGAATGGACCAGGACTGATGATTGGTGGTGTCTACTCCCAGGAACTTGAAGGTTTTGACCAGCTCCACCTCAGCACCATTGATATAGACTGGGGCATGTTCTCCACTTCACTTCTTAAAGTCAATGACCAGCTCCTTCCTTTTGCTGACATTGAGGGAGAGATTGTTGTCTTAACACCATGCCACTGTCAATCTCTTTCCAGTACTCTGTCTCATCATTGTTTAAGATCTGACCCACTATGATTGTGTCATGGACGAACTTGTGGATGGAATTAGAGCAGAATTCAGCCATGCAGTCATGAGTGTAAAAGGAGTATAGTAAGGGACTGAGTACGCAGCCTTACAGGGCACCGGTGTTGAGAATTATTATGGAGGTGGTGTTGTTGCCTATTCTTACTGATTGTGGTCTGCGGGCCAGGAAGTCGAGGATCCAGTTGCAGAGAGGGGAGCAGAGTCCAGGTTTCGGAATTTGGAGATTAGTTTGGTTAGAATTACGGTAAACAAGAGTCTGACATAGATGTCCTTGTTATCCAGATGTTCCAGGGATGAGTGTTAGGCCAGGAAGGTAGTGTCTGCTGTGGACCAATTGCAATGTTAGGTGAATTCTAGTAGATCAAGGCAATCTGGAAGGCAGGAGTTGATGTGTACCATTACTAACGTCCTGTAGCACTTCATGATGATGGATGTCAGAGCCACAGGGCAGTAGTCATTAAGGCACGTCACCTGATTTTCCTTTGGCACTGAGTTGGTAGTGGTCTTCCTGAAGCAGGTGGGAACCTCACATTTGTGTAGGAGAGGCAAAAAATGTTTGTGAACACTCCCACCAGCTGGTCCATGCAGGTTCTGAGTGTACAGTCAGGGACTCCATTCAGGCCAGTCGCTGTCCATGAATTCCCTCTCAAGAAAGGCTGATCTGATGTCTGCAGCAGTGACCGTGGGTACAGGTGCACCTGAAACTTTTGGGGCAGGTGACATCATTTCTCTAGCCTTCTGTTCAAAGTAAACATAAAATGCACTGAGCTTACTGGGGAGGGATGCATTGTTGTCAGTGATTCTGCTTGACTTCAACTTGTAACCTGTTATACCATATAAGCTTTGCCACAATTGACATGTGTTCGTCTGGTTTGTCTGGGGCTCTAGTTTAGTCTGGTATTGTCTCTTGGCGTCCCCTAATGGCTTTGCGAAGGTTGTACCTAGATTTCCTGTGTAGATCAGGGTCACCTGACTTGAACACTTCAGACCTGGACTTTAGTAGGGAGTGGATCACATCATTCATCCATGGTTTCCAGTTGGGGAACATTTGGATTGGCTCCTTTGGCATGCAGTCCTCTACACACGTATTGATGAAGTCTGTGATGGTAGTCACATACTCCTTTAGGTTGGCCGCTGAGTTCTTGAATATGGACCAGTTGGTAGGATTTCCTGTGTGCAAACTGGCCTTCACAATTCCTGCATTACAACAATATCTACACTTCAAAACCTACTTAATTATGTTGCATGTTGGAACATCTTGCAGTCAAGCTGGGTGCTTTATAACTGTAAATCTTTCCTTCTCTCCACATAAGTAGTCAACATGCAAGGCACATTAAAAACGTGTTCACAAGTTGAGCTACCCTTCTGATAGAGAACTTCTTTTTATTCATTCATGGGATGTGGACATCACAGCAAGTATTGCCCATCCCTAGTTGCCCAGAGATGGTGTTGGTAAGCAACGTTCCTAAACCACCAAACACCATTTAATGTTGGTACCTCCACAATGTTGTTAGGGAGTGAGTATTAGGACTTTGATCAAGCAACACTGAAGGAATGGTGATATATTTCTAAGTCAGGATAGTAAATGGCTTAGAAGGAACTTGTGGTGGTGCTGTTCCCTGTACCTCCCTTGTCCTTCTGGATGGTAGTGGTTAAGGATTTGGAAAGTGCTGAATAAGGAGCCTTGATGAATATCTACAGTGGATCTTGTAAGCAGTACACACTGTTGTTACTGAGTGTCAGTGGTGAAGGAAATGATGTTTGTGTACAGTTGAAGGGGCTGCATTGTACTGGATGGTTTCGAGGTTTTGCAGTGCTGTTGGAGCTGCACTAATCTGGGTAAGTGGAGAGTATTCCATCGCATTCCTGATTTGTGCTTTGTAGATGGTAGACAGGCTTTGGGGAGATGGGAGGTGAGTGCAGCATTCTTAGCCTTTGTATGGCTAGTCAAGATCAGTTTACAGTCAATGGTAATCCTCAAAATATTGATAGTGGGAGATTTCAGCCATGATAAGCCATTGGATATTAAGTAGCAGTGGTTAAATTCTCTCTTCTTGGAGACTGTCTTTGCCTCCACTTCCGTGATGCAAATGTTACTTGCCACAAGTCACCCCAAACATGGATATTATCCGGATCTCACTGCATTTGGACATTCAGTATCTGAGGAGCCATGAATGGTATGAACATTAAGCAATTACTAGTAAACATCCCCAATTCTGACCTTAGGATGGAGGGAATACTATTAATGAAGGAAGTGAAAATAATTACTTCCAACTCATCTGCCTTGACCTGTCTCACATTTAAGTCCATTGCTCTTAGCCTACTGAGGCCCTTAAGTGCCAAAGTTTCATCCTGTCTTCATCGCTATTTTACCCAGGGCAGGCATAATTCCATGCCAAATAAGCTTGGAGAGCATGGAGAGCCATTCCTGAGATTCCTGTGTGCATCTGAGGCCCCCCCCCCCACCCCACCAAAAAGTCAAGCCCTTCTTTTAACTCTCCCCTGTCCTCACTCCTCCATGCCCTTCAAACCTGACCCCTTGCACTCCTCTCTGAAACCTACCAGCCGATATCAATCAATATCGTGAAGCTACCTGAAATCCAGCCTCCATCAGCTCCTCTTCTTCAGGGGCTGCCCCTTGTCCCTGCAGTGGCTACTGCTCGAGCTTGATGCTTCTGGACTACAGAACAATCAAATCATCAGGCTGCTCTCTGAGGTGGGACACCCTCCTGAGAGAGTAATACAAGTCCCACCTTCAGCAAATTAAGGCTCCATGGGGCAGGAAATGGCTAGGAGAAGGCAGGATCATCTGCGATCCCACTGAATCTTCAGCTGATGGGATGGATGCCTTTTGAGGAATCCCACCCCCATGCACATGTCTTGGCAGAGGATGCTCAGTTCTAGCTAACCAGTCCACTGTTTGGAACAATGCCAACAAGGAGGGTTTGATTGTCATTCTGGGTGAGCTAGACCTTGAATGTACTTCCTTACTCTGCCCCAGGGAATGGAAGGCATTGCCAAACTGCCATTGTAAAGAAAATTGGCAGAAAGCAGCTCAGGGTGAAGCATCAGCTGACCATGAGCCAAAGGCCCACTTTCAGGTAAAACACACATGAAATGGAACCAGCCTTGGCTCCATAACTTATCATATTTTTAACAAACATCTGGCAATTTCAATTTTGAGATTTTTAATTGAGCTCCAACCTCAACAGTTTTTGAGAGGAGAGAGTTCTGGATTTCCAATACCTATTTTTGTGGAAAAGTGCTTCCTGAATATGCCTCCTTGTTCTCCATCGCCCCATGTGATAAAACAGTCACTCTTTACAACAACCCTATCAAATCCAATGATCATCTTGAACACCATAATCAAAGACATCAATGAAGACAGTTCCAGTTCTTGGGTTTGTAATTTTCAAAGTGAAGATTTCAATCTAGCCAAAGACAAGGAGGAACTGAGGTGAGTGTTTTATAATGATTCCATTCTCTGGATGTGCTAACTGTCGACCGTGGATAGCATGCCATGAATAAAATTCCCCTGTCATGTTTATGTTTTTGAATTAGAGCTTAGATCATCCAACAGCAGAGAGGGCCTCCCATGTAACATGTTGGTACTCACCCCAGTCTGATGGAACCAGTAATTACAGAGTAGAGGTGGGAGCTTTGCTGTTTGGTTAAAGTCATGCATGTTCCTGTCAGGTTAAATTGCTTGTTTAATCCACACAAATATCAGATTATGTCATTGATAAAAATAGATCAAATTGGTTCATTTGTTCAGTTTAATTAGATTAAGTATCCTTTCACCAAAACAAAATTGCCTTGTACTTGAAAAAAAAGAGCAGATGTTAATTTGAATTGGTGTATACTTTGGGGGCAGTGTGAATAGACTATTCAACTGTTTTTCATGATGTTTTTCAGATTTCTGTCATCAAAAACAGGGCCTCAAATGAACAAGAAAAGAGACATTTTGTTGAACCAAACTATTTGCAACATTTCTGTTACATTTGACCCTGAGCTATACTCCTGACCTGACCTTTTCTTTCAACAAGACTGTCTACTTCTTTCTCCATAATATTGACCATTCTCTGCCTCAGCTTCAGCTCCTGATACTCTGACCTATAACTCTTTGTTTATCTCTTGACTCAACTATTCCAATACTGTTATCAATCTTGCACCCTCTGTAAAGATGAGCTCATTCTGGCCTACACCCTCAGAACTGGAGCTTTTAATACATTACACCTTTTAGAGTAATACGTACAGAAATATTTCATAAAATGCAAGGCGTAGCCTAAGGCCACCTCAGCGGAGCAACTTTTGTTTTCTTTCTGGAAATACACATAACTAGTTCATAGCAACTTCAGGATAGCATGGTTCAGTCATCCACATTGGCATTCCTAATTTGGAAGGATAATGCCTTGGGTGCTTGGAATGAACCTTAGCATTTTTTAAAGTTCACTCATGGGATGTAGACGGTGCTGACTGGCCAATATTTATTGCCCATTCCTAGTTACTCTTGAAGATGGTGGTGAGTAAACTAAAACGTTGATGCTGAGCTTGAAGATGCACAGGAACAGAGGTGACTATTCTGAGAAACTTTCTGCCCATCCTGTATTCATTGGATCAAACGATTGACGTAGGACAATCCACCCTGGAAATGAAGTGTATTAGCTTGTGTTTGGAGACTGGAGGCTGTTCATGTTCGGTGGCAGTTCCTATCAGGCCGTCACCATCTTCAGGCGGAAGATGGCTCAGAAAAGTTGGTTGAAGACCCAGGGAAGCGTTCCATAACACTTTGGACAGACGGCATAATGCTGTCATCACAACCTGCTATTATCCACATGCCCTGCACCAATCACTGTTCATCCTTTTGTATCAATGAACTGCCATTAACTGTCACTCATTTAATTATTTCTCTGTCTACTTAACCAATGAACCTTATGTTTTAAATTAATTAATGAGCTGTGGATGTCACTAGCTAGACCACCATTTATCGGCTGTCCCTAATTTCCTTTGGGAAGGTAGTGATGACCTGCCTTCTTGAAATGCTCTCATCCATTTGGTGTAAAAACACCGACAAAGCTGTTAGAGGAGCAAGTTCTAGGAATTTGACCCAATGACAATGAAGGAACAGCGATAAACTTTCAAGTCAGGAAGGTGTTCAACTTGGAGGAAAACTTGCAGGTGTGCTCTTCCCATTCATCTGTGGCCCTTGTCTTTCTGGATGCAAGTGGTCATGGGTTTGAAAGGTAGTGTCGAAGAAACCTTGGTGAATTCTTGCTGTGCATCTCGTTGATGGTACTCACTGCTGTTACTGAGCATTGGTGGTGGAGGGAGTGAGTGTGGTGCCAATCCAGCAGGCTGATTTGTCCTAGATTGTGTCAAGCTTCTTGAGTGATGTTGGAGCTGCAGTCATCCAGACATGTGAGAGTACTCCATCACACACCTAACTTGAGCCTTGTGGGTGGTAGATAGGATTTGAGGACGCAGCAAGTGAGTTAATTGTTGCAGAATTCCGAGCATCTGACCTAATCTTGCAGCCATGGTATTTATATAACAAAGTTTTTGCAGTTCCTGGTCAATGGCAACCCCAGGATGTTGATTGGTACAGTAAACTGGTGCTTTTAAATAAACTTAATAAACTATTGTAAAATTACTTATGAACAGTCAACTGCATATCTTTGGTAACTGGCTCCCAAACATAATACCGCACTGACACCAAATTCTGTTCATATTTCACCTCTGTAAAGTACATTGGTTTCAGTCTGATGATGCCTCAATTGTCACGTTCTGGCCCTTGTTTCCAAATCCTTCTATATTCTCTCCTCTGCTAATGTCTGTGAACTTCCAGCCCTACAGTTCTCCAGAATCTTGTGTATCCCAATACTGGCCTCTTACACGTTGTTATTTTAATTAACCCACCAATGGAATCATTCCATTAGCTGCCTGAATCCCAAATTTTGAAAGATCGTTCTTAAACATATCCACCTCTTTCTCCTCATTTAAGAACTCAAAGCTTGCCATCTTTGATTAAACCTTTAATACTCTGTGTATTAATACATCCATACATTTCTGAGTTGGTTTCGTTGTGAAGGACCTTGGGCTGTTTTGCAATGCTGGTGGTGCTGTATAAATGCAAGTTATTGTTGTTGATATCAATGATAATGAATTTATTCATCAATCTTTTTTGGGCAATCAAGTGGAAAGTAATTCACTAAGTCAGAGACAGCTCCAATGCTGGAAAATGAGCATCAGTGGATGGGCTGCCTGCTGGGCAATCTGTCTAATCAGGTGGAATAGACAATGCAATCCATTACTGTTAACTATGAGAATCTACCCCAGGCTGTTTAGTTAAGGAGGTTTATTTCATTCTTTTACAGGATGTGGGTAGTACTGGCCAGCATTTATTGTCCATCCTGTGCTGTCTTCTTGCAGCATATATCCACCTACAGTAATATTAGTGAGGGACTTGCAGGATTTTGACAGAGCGACACTGAGGGAATGGTGATATGTTTCCAAGTCAGGATGATGTGCGATTTGGAGGGGGTCTTGCAGATACAGGTGTTTCCATGTGTTTGCTGCTCTTGTCCTTCTAGATGGTAGATGTCATGAGTTTGGAAAACTCTGTTGAAGGAGTCTGGATGAGTTGCTGAAGCACATCTTCTGGATAGTATATATTGCTACTGCAATATATATCATCCGCAAAGACCATTCCCTCCACGACTACCTGGTCAGGTCCACGCCCCCTAACAATCCTCCCTCCCCTCCTGACACTTTCCCCTACCACCGCAGGAATTGCAAAGCCTGTGCCCACACCTCCCCCCTCACCTCCATCCACATTCATCAGTTTCACGTGCACTTCCACACATGTCATGTACTGTATCCGTTGCCCCCAATGCGGTCTCCTCTACATTGGGGAGACTGGATGCCTTCTCGCAGAGCGCTTTAGAAAACATCTCCGGGACACCTGCACCAATCACCTGCACCCCACCACCCTGTGGCTGAACATTTCAACTCCCCCTCCCACTCTGCAAGGACATGCAGGTCCTGGGCCTCCTCCATTGCCATTCCCTCACCACCCGACACCTCGGGACCATTCAACCCCAGGGCATCAATGTGGACTTCACCAGTTTCCTCATTTCCCCTCCCCTCACCTCACCTCACCCCAGTTCCAACCTTCCAGCTCAGCACCATCCTCATGACCTGCCCCACCTGTCAATCTTCCTTCCCACCTATCCGCTCCACCCTCCTCTCCGACCTAACACCTTTACCCCACCTCCATCCACCCATTGCACTCTTAGTTGCCTTCTCCCCAGCCAGAACCCCCTCCCATTTATCTTTCTGCCCCCGAGGTTCCTAGCCTCATTCCTGATAAAGGGCTCCGGCCCAAAACATTGATTCTCCTGCTCCTCGGATGCTACCTGAGCTGTTGTGCTTTTCCAGCAACTCACTCTCGATAATATTGCTACTACTGTCTATCAGTGGCCAACTGAGTGATTTTTTTTAAGGTTGTGGATGGGGTGCCATTCAAGAGGGCTACTTTGTCCTGGATGGTGTAAAGCTTCTTGCTTGTTGTGGGATCTATACTCCTCCAGATAAGTATTCCATCACACTCCTGACTTGTGCTTTGTAGATGGTGGATGGGCTCTCGGGAGCCAGGAGGTGAGTTACTTGCTGCAAAGTTCCTAACCTCTGACCTGCCCTTGAAATGTCACACAGCAGGAGGGTTGCCAACTTTGGATGGTCAAATTCCTGGAGGTATTATCACATGACCTCCTGCCTCCAAGCATCTCCCATTTTTGCTGTCTGGCGCATTCATCCTCGCAATGCTCCATCGCCCCATGGTAAATCAGAAAATGAATCATATCTGGAGACTTCAGCTCAACCCTGGTGGAATGGCAACACTGCATATCAGTGAAGAGTGTAATAAGGGTAATAATGTCTGAGAACTGATGAAGAGTGGTAAATGGCAGTGAAGTGGGAGAAGGTGAATTGGCCATGTAGAGAGCCTGAGGAGGTATGTAGATCACAGCATACAGTGGCCCAACAATGAATCTATAGGGACAGAGTCAGCTATTTGGAGGCCATAGTGTGAGAAAGGCTAAGGCTCACCATGGAGCTTGTATTTAAAATGTCGCCATCGTCCTACTGTACCATAGGCCTGCTTTCTCATTAGAGAGAAATGACTGGTGGTTTAACCTGAGGGTCACCTCAGGCAACAGGAGAGGTTGAGAAGGAGAGTCATAGAATTTTTTTTTTAATTTCAAAAATATACTTTATTCATATATATTTAATCTATACAATTGGACATGTCATCATTCTGTAAACATTCCATTTCTTTGCATGTCGAAACAGGGTGATCATTCATATTCACAGGTTGGTGCGATTACATTGAGCTGAGGCGCCAGCGGAGCCCAAATGACTGCGTGGGCCCCCTGTTCTTCTTTAGGCAGGCAGATGTTAGACGGTGGTCTTTCCCCACCGCGCCTTGGCGGCAGCTGCCCCAAGCTTCAGCGCGTCCCTCAACACGTAGTCCTGGACCTTGGAATGTGCCAGTCTGCAACACTCAGTCGGGGTCAACTCCTTCAGCTGGAAGATCAACAGGTTTCGGACCGCCCAGAGAGCGTCCTTCACCGAGTTGATGATCCTCCAGGCACAGTTGATGTTCGTCTCGGTGTGCATCCC
>NC_057736.1:15704082-15722605 GCF_004010195.1 Chiloscyllium plagiosum
CTCGGAGCGTTCCGCGGCAGCGGGGCCAGGCCCATCCTTCGCAACACCGGGGACAGGTAGAACCTCAGTACGTAGTGACACTTGGTGTTTGCGTACCGGGGATCCACGCACAGCTTGATGCAGCCACACACAAAGGTGGCCATCAGGGTGAGGGTTGCATTGGGTGTGTTTTTTCCCCCATTGCACCGGTCTTTGTACATTACATCTCTTCGGACCCGGTCCATCTTTGATCTCCACACGAAGTGGAAGATGGCCCGGGTGACTGCGGCGGCACAGGTTCTGGGGATAGGCCAGACCTGTGCCACGTATAACAATACTGAGAGTACCGAGATAGAATTATAGAAACCTTACAGTGTGGAAAGAGGCTGTTCAGCCTATTGAGTCTGCACCAACCCTCTGAACAGCATCCCATCCACCGTAATCTTGTATTTACCACAGCTAATCCACCTAACCTGCACATCCCTGGGCACTACACGATAATTCAGCATAGCCAATCCACCAAACCTGCACATCCCTGGGCACTACGTGGTAATTTAGCATGGCCAATCCACCAAACCTGCACATCCCTGGGCACTACATGGTAATTTAGCATAGCCAATCCACCTAACCTGCACAGTCCTGGGCATTACGTGGTAATTTAGCATGGCCAATCCACCTAACCTGCATATCCCTAGCCACTACATGGTAATTTAGCATGGCCAATCCACCTAACCTGCACAGCCCTGGGCACAATGTGGTAATTTAGCATGGCCAATCCACCTAACCTACACATCTTTGAACTGTGGTAGGAAACCAGAGCATTCAGCAGGAATCCATACACGACATGGGCAAAGTGTGCAAACATCATATACCCACCTAAGGCTGGAATCGAACCTGGGTCACTGGTGCTGAGAGGCAACAGTGCTAACCACTGAACCACCATGTTGCCCTACTTTACCATCCTTCATGTCTTGCTGAATGGCCAGTGAATATTATTACCTTAAGTTTAGCAATGAAGGCCACCACCTTTCTCAACACAGGAATATGGCAAGCGCTCACAGAATCAGAGGACATTATAGAAATCTAAGGACATCATAGAAATTAGACAAAACAGCAACTTGCAATTATATAGCACTGTTAGCAAGAAAGGGTTTCACAGAAACAAAATCAAAAACAAATCAACAAGATGTGAAGAAAACATGTTTAGGCATGATGAAAATGAAAGATTTATGTAGGGTCTGCAAGGTGGTGAGGGAGTTGGAGAAACAGAAGAGATAATTCCAGAGCTTTGTCATTTGATCCAAAGACAAATTTGTACTTAAATAGTGTTTTACATTACTTCAAGATGTTGCAAAATGTTTTACAAATGTTTTCAATAGTGTTGAAGCATAGTTACCATAGTAATGTTGGGAGACAAAGCAGCCAATTTGCACTTGGCAAGATCTCAGAAACAGTAATGAGAAAACAATCACATTAACTGTTTCGCTGATGCTGACTGAGGGATAAATATTGGTCAGGATACAAGGAGCAACATCCTGCAATTGGGATCTTCTATCTCCATATGGGACGGCAGTAGGTTGAATATTTTCTGTAAAAGACACCATCTCTGACAGTACAGCTGTCTATCCATACTGCGCTGAAAGGTCTGTTGGGATTAGTTACTCAGGTAGGCTGGCTAGGTGTCCAATTTTACGATACATAGTCCAATTTTATAAAGTATAAAATTATAAACGTTCCCCAAATTTTCAGTTGTTACAAATGGTTTAAGTCTGGCATTTTGAGCCTTGCACTCTAACCTCACTGAAGTACAAGCAGGTGTGTGTATGCTTAGGCCTTTCCCACATTTGCAACAGTCTCAAAATAACTGGGATACAACAAGCAGATTGTAATTACACTTTGCATCTTAGCCCTCTCACAGTTATGTCTCAAACAGTGATGTAATTCCATTCATGATAACATCATTCCAATACAATACAACAGTGTCTAGTGTAAATGGCCTCCAGCAGTGACCATCCTGCACCCAACTTTCTGGATTGGACTTTCAGATCATAAGTTTTGGACTCAGACTTGCCGAGAATGGACGGGGAACTGACTTCCTACTTTGTCATGCAGTATAGAGTCGTTGGCACACAAAAGCCAACCATTCAGCCCGTCTAGTTGATGCTGGTGACATCCTCAGGAAGATGAGGCCTGGACCTATAGATGCAGTTTTGCATCTGCTGACTACCAAGTGGCTGCCAGTTTGGGGCCAAGAAACATTTTTAGCCATCTCTCCATTATTTCAGGGGATGCTGTGAGGGGTGGAAAGTGGTTCAGTTGCAATCAAATGCCACACAATTCACCCCGTCGCTGCTGTACATTGGCAATGAAAGCTGGGTTCCAGGGTAATCTGCAAATCTCCCTCCCTATTTACACCAGGAACATGATTTCTGGACTTTGTGTTTTCCTTCCAAACTTGCAGGAATTGTACAAGTGACTTTAAGGTAGATTATTTGATACTTGTGAACTTTAGTTTACCAAGACTCATGTTTTCAGGCTCTGTTCAATGTTTATAATAGTGTGGTGATAATAACTCCAGTGGTGAATGACATCTTCTCTCAACCACATTCAGATGAATTGAATTAATGAGAGAAATATAGGAAGAGAAAGAAAGCACAAGAGAGGAAGGTTGAGAGAGAATAATGGAGGTTATACAAGACAGAAGGTTCAAATTTGTCAGGTTTGTATTGAAAATGTCAAAGCCACGATTTGAATCTGATCCATAAGTGGAGCAGAGCAGGTATCGGTCTGATTCAATTCCCCCATTGCACCAACCGCCCTTCAATACAACATATGAAGGTGGCAACCTCTCTGTATAGCAAATCATGTTTTTAAGAAGTAAACATGATGAAAACAATGCAAGGACATTTTCTTGAAGGTGAGCATTTCCTATTGAGGCACTCAGCAGTTTTTTATGTGCTGTGGTTCACAGTACAGCCACATCCCTGTTTTGTAAACATCAATAAATAAGGCTCCATTGACTTTTTTTAAATAAGTGATAGCTCAGGTTGGTGAAGAGGAGGGGCAGTTTTCTTGGAAAATATAGGTCCTGTCACTCAGACTGTCCAAACGAGTAATTATGGGCCTGCCAGTACAACTGGTGGCTTTTGTTGATTGGACCTGATCTGCTAACCTTCAAAATGTTCCACACATTAATGTACTCTTCAAACTGACAGTAAATAAAGATGTTATTTTCTGACTGAAAGTAGATGCTGCATTTGAAGAAAAACAGGAAGCTGTTAATTGTTAGCTGGGGTGCACAAGTTTAACCCTATAATGACATGTGCAAACTTCTAACTGCGTAGAAGGAGTAGGTAAATTCACCGTCCATTGTCATTGTATTTTTATTATTCACTCTCAGGATGTTGGGGTCAATGGTAGGTCAGCATTTATTGCTCATCTCCTGATACAGTGGCCACTCAGAGGGCAGTTCAGAGTCATCCACAGTTATGTGGAGACTGCAATTACATACAAGTGCAAACCAGATAAGGATGGTGGAGTTTTTCTCCTAAAGTTTATTAGTGAATCACTTGAGTTTAAATGACAATACAACATTTTCATGGTCACGTTTGTTGGCACCATACTTTTATAGTCAGAATTATTAAAAACAGAAGTAAAATCCTCAAACTGCTCTGATTGGGTTTGAACAGATTTTAAAAAAATGTTTAGAATATTAATTAGTTGTGTAAAATGCTTACACTGTGTTCCTGGCTGTTTCTTTTCCTTCTGCAGTGACTGTTAACTTTTTGCTGAGTGGACATCCAGGCTTGAACAATCAAGCATTGACCTGTCTTACTCACAGAATTGAATAAGGAAGTTGAATATTGAACACTACACAGTCCAAGAACAACCATCACACAATGTGAACTTGATGTTGTATTGTAAAGAATCCCTGGTCTCTGTTGTATGAGCAGATCTGACCACAGGTCCATCAGCAAGTGGTCAGCACATAGCCTTTGTCAGCTCAGCCAAAAGATAATGGCTGGTGCCTCTCCTGTGTGCTGTTGTCTAGGACCTCTGTTGATTGCAACTGAACCACTTTCCACCCCTCACAGCATCCCCTGAAATAATGGAGAGGTGGCTAAAAATGTTTCTTGGCCACAAACTGGCATAAAAGAATTTGCTGGTGTCAGAATGAGATGATGTTGTGGTTCTGTTCGCCGAGCTGGGAATTTGTGTTGCAGATGTTTCGTCCCCTGTCTAGGTGACATCCTCAGTGCTTGGGAGCCTCCTGTGAAGCGCTTCTGTGATGTTTCCTCTGGCATTTATATAAACCACTATTAATGGTGAACAGAACCACAACAATGAGCACCTGAGCTACAAATCTTCTCACAAACTTAGAATGAGAAGATGTCACTGAGCCATCTTCTTCCTTCAGGCTGCTGAGCACAGGGCTCTCCTTGTGCACCTTCCGGAAAAAGGAGTATGAGCCCATCTCACCCTGCTCCAGGGTGTGGACTCTGGACCGGAAGATTACCTTGGCGGCCTCTGAGGCAAACAGTGAGTCTTGCTGGCTCTTCAACTCCTGGAGATTCTTCATGACATCGACTCCCATTGCCTGCAGCAGAGGCAGGTTCTGCAGCTTTTTTGTAGTTTGGGCAGTTTTCCCCATGTTTCTCATTTGCCTTCTGAACACTTTGTGAACGAAGAACCTCTTGATATTCCCCTTGACTGTTTCCCACCAGTTTAAAGAATTGAATAGAATTCCTACAGTGTGGAAACAGGCCATTTGGCCCAACAAGTCCATACCAACCCTCTGAAGAGTGTCACATCCAGACCCATTCCCCTACCCTATTAGTTTACATTCCCCCGACTAATGCATCTAAGCTACACATCCCTGAAAACTATGGGCAATTTAATATGGCCAATTCACCTAACCTGCCCATCTTTGGACTGTGGGAGGAAACCGGAGAAAATCCACACAGATAAGGGGAGAATTTGCAAACTCCACACAGACAGTCATCTGAGGCTAGAATTGAACCCAGGCCCCAAGTGTGTGAGGCAGCAGTGCTAACCACTGAGCCACCGTGCCACCTCACTGGAGACTCAAAGAGGGATTTCATGGTTCTCCAACCTTTGCAACCCTGTTTGAGCTCCTCAATGCTTTATGGAGACAACAGTTTCATGTTCAGCTTCCACGTTCCAACAACTGCTGTGAGTGTTACCCACTGAGCCATGACTGCGAAGTACTGGAGGGTGAAGCTTCCCATTAAACTACATTCTCAGACCACTTCGTATCTTCAAGGGTAATATACAGAAAGCTAATTTAGATGTGCATGTGTACTTCTTGTACAGCCTTGATAGAGAGTGCTGCTGTTTTGTTGGCATTAGGTGATGAATATTTAGTTAACCCATTCCTCCTTGATCGATGTTGAATTTTACTTGGGACCATTTTAATTCAAATCGTTCCCTGGGTGTGGAGCAGCTCAGCCACTAGGTGGAGCCTCAGTTTAACATCTGAGTGTCAACTCACATTTCTGACAGCTCTGCACTCCCTCATTACTGCACTGACTTGTTTGGCTGATTCGGAGATGCCGGTGTTGGACTGGGGTGTACAAAGTTAAAAATCACACAACACCAGGTTACAGTCCAACAGGTTTAATTGGAAGCACACTAGCTTTCGGAGTGACGCTAGTGTGCTTCCAATTAAACCTGTTGGACTGTAACCTGGTGTTGTGTGATTTTTAACTTTGTTTGGCTGAGATTGCAATCCCAGCTCAGTGTAACTTGTAAGGTCAGTGAATATGCTACTTGTGAAGGGAGGACTGGAAGCAGTCTGGACTGTTGGTTTGTGGTGCCATGATAGGCACTGTCATGCCCACTTATTCCATGCACATTCCCCATGCCCAGATCACAGCCTGTCCTTCTTTGCCCTCTGTGTGCAGGACTAATTAAGAAATCTCTCCAGATGCTGAATCAAGGTTTGGGATGCCAGTCCTCCAGGATTGACCTAGCATCTCAAGGAAATAAAGATACAATTCAATGCAGACACTGCCGAGAAATAGTTTCATTATGTATTCAGTGTCTCACCAGTGGAGGTTTAGTGGACATCAATGCTATCCTGGTCAGCTGTCCACCTTGCATCTTTTGTAGCCGAGAGCTCATTGGAAATTCTGTTGTTCTTATTCCTAACTTCCATCTCCAAGTTCCATCCAACCATGGTTCTGTACTTGCTGATTTACTTTGTTGTAGGTATTTAAAATTTTTGTTCATCATTGAGTTCAAATCTCTCAATGCCTCACCCCTCTCTATCCATGTTACTTTCTCCAATACTGCAACTGGAATTTCCTCCCTAAGTAGCATTGTGTGTCAACCTATAGCAAATGGACTGCAAGAAGGCAGCTCACCACACCTTCTCAAGGGCAACTAGGAATGGGCAATAAATGCCAGCCAGCCAGTGATGCTCATATTCCACAAATGAATAAATAAAATAACAACTCTCCTGCACTCTGAACGCCTTTACTTCTGGTCTCTTGTGCTTTTCTAACTTTAATTTTCACACCTTGGCGCCTTCAGCTACAAGACTGCTATCCCTTTTCCAGAAAGGTCTCTGGACACGGAGAATGCGTGAGGCTATGAATTGGAGAAATATTACCTGGCATTTTGCGCAAGTACAAATTGTCCATGTCACTCTGTACTCCTTCCAACCAGCTGGATTAAGGTCATGACTCAGTGTCCTTGCTACAGTAATTTCCAGCTGTATTATCTTGTTTTGCTCCCTAATAGATTGGAACAGTTAATGTTATTACTGATCAGAAAAACACCTTCTCTAATTTCAGTAATGCTCTAAGAGCATGTAGAAAAAGAGCTTAGTGCAAGCTCAGTGTTGACTTGGTGACTGCATGTTTAAGTACACACCTTTCTTTTAGGCTGCAGTTAGTTTGATGCACAGTGTAACTCATTTTATAGACACCCTCAAGCACATTCACTGATAAACTGATTTCTTACACATCCTTGATTGTCATTATTTGGAGATGCTGGTGTTGGACTGGGGTGTACGAAGTTCAAACTCACACAACACCGGGTTATAGTCCAACAGGTTTATTTGGAAGCACTAGCTTTCGGAGCACTGCTGTTTCATCAGGTGGTTGTCCAACTGATGAAGGAGCAGCACTCCGAAAGATAGTGCTTACAAATGAACCTGTTGGACTGTAACCCAGTGTTGTGTGATTTTTAACTTTGATTGTCATTGTTATTGTCCCACCATTAGTGGTCATACCTTCAACTGTCTAGATCCTAAATTGGTCGGGGCTATTGGAGGCTAGAAGTCATGTCATAAGTATCTCTTGGTCTTGGTAAATCCTAGCTGAAAGGCTGAAATGAGGCATATGAAATAAGAGTAAGTGAACTTCATATGAAATGTAAACGCCAGCACAAACTAATTGTGCTGAATGACTTGTTTCTGTTCTTTGCATTCTATGTAGATTCTGAACAGTTTGACATCTCCACTAGAGACTCAGGCTGTTCCACGAGATCAGACATACCCCAATGATACTGTCCTTCCTCCTTGACTGAACGAAGCTATAATTTAGGCACATAAAAAAAGTCTTATGTCGCAATATAGGGATCCTGTTACTCAAGCTGATCCACGGGCCTGTAACACTCTGCTAACTAACAAAGTATAATTAGATGTCCTTACTGGACAAGCTGTTTATTTATTAGGGACTCATTCATGGACCATTCCCATAGACTGTGCAAACACAGAACAGTAATGGAAGCTGAACAATTTTGGACCATTTTGCAGGTTGTTTCCCAGATTAATTCAATTTAATTTAAATTCAAAACTCAGCAAATGAACCAGAGGGGTTGACCACGCCCTCCATCTTATTCAGTCCACTGTCTAGCAATTTCTAACACTTGTTTTTACAACTGTGATGGCTGTTAGGCCACTTCAAACAGCAGAAATCAACCAATGTTATTGAGGGGGTGGGGAGCGAAAGCGACATGCCTTATCACTTTTTCTGGTAAATTAAGATTTGAACACGTAGCCTCTGTGCCAGTCCAATATCACAAGTGTACTCATTAATAAAGATTTATTTTGCCTTTATGGAACTCACAGAGTACAAAGAATGTGATTAAGAGATTCGCCCAAAAATAATGAAATGTAGAGGGGACTGAGGCTGGATGAAATTATTAATTCTGATTCAAACTTTTACATAACATGTTTGAAGTGGTCAGTGGTCTCTGGTAGATCAGACTGTGTAAGAGTTAATTTCCATTCTGTGCCATGAATATCAGAATATGTAAAATGCACTGACTCATGTGACACAGCTGAGTTGGTCTGATTTGATAATTCCAAACCACAGATAAAGCAAACTTGTATTTAATAACATTCTGTCATATCTCTCAGAAACGTGATGAATTTGATCAAAAAAATTATTACATTGGTAAACCCAGAATCCAATGGCAGTTAACAAAATAATGAAAGGTACGGATAGAGTTAATAATAGTTAACTTTTCCCATGATAGGGGATCTCAAGACTATGGGGCACACTTTTGAGGAGAGGAGAGAGATTTAAAAAGGACATGGGGGACAAATCTTTTACATAGAGGCTGGTTTGCATGTGGAATGAACTTCCATGAGGAAGTTGTGGATGTGGGTATAACTACAATGTTTAAAAGACATTTGTATAAGTGCATGAATAGGAAAGGTTCAGAGGGATATGGGCCAAATGCTGACAAATGGGTCTAGATTGGGTTAGGGTATGGACAAGTTGAACCTAAGGGCCTGGTTCCGTGCTGTACATCTCTATGACTCTATAACTGGTTGGATTGAAGGGTCTATGTTCATGTTGTGTGACTCTATGACTTTATAATCCCACATACAGCAGTAAGATGAATGGTCAATTGACTAATTTCAGTCATTGGGTGAAGGATGAATCTACTCAAGCCACTCTTATTAACGATCAGTAGGTGCCATAGAAACAACACTGACACATACTACCTGAGCAGGTAGATATTTTATGGGAAGAAGGATCCTACCAACAGAACCAAACTATTGTAGTATTACTGGGGTGAAGTAATATAAATATACAAAAGATAGAGTCCATCTATTGCAACAGAAGTTGCAATGTTACCCTATTACTTCTGAGGACAAGGGATCCTTATATAGATTTCTGATCATCATTTTAGAGATGAATTGCCTCGATATATATGTCGGCCTTGGTGAGTATTAGCATTCGAGCCTCTGTATCAGAAGATGTGCGTTCACACCTCACTCCAGAGTCAGAATCAAGTTTGATCCTATTCAGTTTTGAGGAAGTATTGCACTCTCGATGTGCAGTCTTTTCAATGAGAGATTAAACTAAGGCCCTACCTCCCTATACAATTGGATGTAAAAGGTCTCATGGCATTATTTTTAAGTTGAACAAGGCAGTGCTCCTGACTGATTTATGTCACCAGTACTCAATCCTCAAACAATATCACTGAAAATTAAACTTTTGATAATTTAGAACAGGACTTTGCTGCGTGCAATTTGGTATTTTTAAAATGGATCAACAACTGCATCTTAAAAGTATGTCATTGGCTTGATACCATCTGGAGATAACCCTTAGATAATGACAAGAGTCAACATTATTGCAAGTTCACCAGCGCCAGTCAAGTACGTTCTTTCTTACTCACTATTGTGGAGTGAACAGTTGCTGTGTTTAATGGCTTGGTCCTTATTCTGTGTCTGGTGGGATTCTGAAGTATGTGCCTTATGTAGATACATAAATAAATACATTTTACATGCATACATACAATTCGCAAAGCACGGCAAATATGGTTCGTGAATGGCAGGTACAAGTTATCCTTTGGATATGATGTAGTGACAATGACACAGAGGTCTAGATAAATGGTAAAGCATCCTCCACATTAGCATCAAACATTACCATAAATAATTGGGCAGAATCTTATAAGGGCCTGAACAATATGGGCCATGATTGGACTTGTGGCAAAACCACACATAAATTCCAGCAAAGCCTAACTTGATGTTGAGTGCATTTTACGGCATCTTTTATGTATCTGCTGGGCATTACTGAGGCACCTTTCTTACTAGGCAGCAGCAAGCTGCCCATTATCAGTGATTATTACTTGTTAAATGCCTTCTTAACCTCTCGCATTATTACTATACAGCTTCCTCTTTTACCAAATAGCTGAACAAACTAGACATAGAGAATTCTAGACAAGGAAACCACAGCAGATAATCCGGTGACTTCAGCTCTCCGTGGGTTGCGAACAGTGTTTGCATGTTGCTCAGGACCAAACAGTATCTGAGAGCACATTCCATGGGCAGCAGTCACATGGACCCCTTGTCCACCGACATTGACATCTGAGATTTGCCGACCCCTTAGGATCCTCATGGCACCTCTCCCATCTACTTCTAAGATGCTTAGGAAGCAGAGAGCTGCATTGCAGGGCACACTGGCATTGAACGACTACTTCAAGGACACTTTACAGGCAGGGACAGGCACCCAGCTCATAGGTCAGACCAGGCTGCTTCCCAATGCTTCTCCTGTGCAATCTTTGCATTCCCTCACTTTACGCCTCCCTGCATTCTTGCAGCATTCTTGCCAATTAGTCACACCACCAGGCAGCTTGCCTTGCTGGTTAGCAGGTCTCAATCAAGGGCTGAACATCTTGCTCTATGGCAGGGTGCTGTGTCAATCTCACAGCTGCCCCGGTGCCAACACCTTACAGCCATGTCTCAATGTCTTAGGGGACTAGTCCTCACCAAGCTCCATCGAGGTCTCCACCAGTCAGGGGGTCCTGGCACAGTAAGATGAGGGCAGCCTGCCATACCATTCCTGGGGCTTTGCAACAGGCAGATGTCCAGTTGGTGGGGTCCCAATCAGGGGTCTGTGCCTCTGTAGTTCAGAGAATTTGTCACAATCAGTCTTGTGGCTCTTAGGAAGAAGGGTTGATGTGATTGGGGAGAGGTTCAGGCATCAGTCAGGGGCCTGGCTTCTTCTCACCTGGTTTCTGGTCAGATGGGTCATTACAGTCAGTTGGCCAGGTCTGTCCAGACACAGTAAGGGGAAATCTGGGGGGATAAGGGGTGTCACTGCTACAGGAAAGAGATTCAGGAACTTGTTCTGAGAAAGTGGGTGGGGTGGGATACATAGGCTGATGTAAAACGGGGATGACCATTATGAAGGGAGACAGTTGCATTTGTAAGGTGGGGGGTGCAGATATTATAAAGTATGGATGAGAATGGGGTAATGTGGGAGGGGTTCATCCATGGTCAGGAGCATCATGCCTTCAAGGTGGGGGATAATGTATGATCAAACCTGACATGGTTACCTCAGATGCCAGGAGCTGGGGGGGAGCTGGGCAGGTGCAAGTTTATGTCGATGGTTTGGGTGAGGACTTGGGGAGATGCAAAGCTGATTGGGTTTACAAAAGACGACAGGGATGGGAATCTGAATGCTTGGGGCCTCACAGACACATAGAAGCTGAGCTTGCAATCCACTGACTGAAGTGTTTACCATCATGTTCTGGTAATCAGAAATATGTAATGGGGAAGAAAATGGCTGCACCCACACCAGGAATGGACAGGATAAGTGTCTGAGGGGGACTGGGCTGTCAGACCGACTGATGTGAACCCTTTTAGAGGGAAACATTACACACAGACCCATGCACAGTACAGGATACAGACCTATGGACCCCTGCTCCCTGGCAGTTGGCTTCCCGTGTGCTGCACACCTCCTTCCCACAGACATTACTGACCACTTCATTCACACCAACACTTCTAGATGCAGAAAATGGGGAAAGAATAGGGGTGTTTCAATGTGAGAACAAAGGTATTAGTAGAATCAATCACCGGATTTGCACAGTATTTATCTTGCTTCCAGATGCTGCAGCTGGCACTCAACACACTATCTACACAGAATGTATCCATGCCTCATAGTCACATTGGGAATTACACAGACACGCAACCTCGCAGATGTAGTACAAAATCAAATTTATACAAATGCAATACCCCTCTGCCACCGAAATGACCTCAAAAGGTTTTGTTTGTTTTCTTTCTCTTCCACTTGATCTTAATGTTGACTGAGCTTGCACAGCTGAGGTGGAGGCAGAATGGAGCCCATGGGCCCTGGATGTTTGGTCAGGTGACCCCTGGGCTGCTTGTTTCTGGATGGCCCAGACGTGCTGAGGTTTTAGGCAAGTGGGCGCTCCTCAGCCTGAGCAGATGGGGACAGGCAGGATGGAGGTGGAGGGCCCATCCACCTGTGGAACATCCTGAGGGGAGACTTCTGCAGGGCCTGCTGTCACTGGGTGCTTTATGGCATCACCCTGTCTCCTTGTGAGCAAGGGCCACCTGAAGCACATGCCAGATTCTCCATATCCTATTGGCATGCTTTCAGCCCTGAGAATAACAGCTGGTGCAATGGAGTCCAAGTGTATGTGTCTCTCTAGATGACCTTGGGGTAATTGGGTCCCCATAGCGTAGCTGCCCTCGTCTAGCTTCTGGGCAATAATGGCCATGTGTCCCACACATCTGCCTGTGGCTCCTGTTCTTCTCTGTGCATGTGGTTGAAGTACCTGATTGTTGACACCACTGGGTCCCATCTTCCCTGGAGATATGTGGGTGTCTGGTCTCCAACAGTCCTTCAAGTGCCAATGGCCTGCGGCATCTCTTCCTTAGACAGCTTGGAGATATCACAGTGATGTGCTCACCAGCACCACTCAGCTCCTGATCTCATTGCACCCTTGTTCCAAACATGGACAAGAGAGCTGAATTCCAAAGTTGAGGTGAGAATGAGAGTCACTGCCATTAATGTTAGAGCAATATTTGACCACGTCTTGCATTATCCTGTTCCTTGGATGCTGCCTGACCTGCTGCGCTTTTCCAACAACACATTTTCAGCTCTGATCTCCAGCATCTGCAGTCCTCACTTTCTCCATTAAGGAGCCCCAGTAAAAGTGAAGTTAATGGGATTCGAGGGAAAAATTTTCACTGATTGGAATCATGCCTAGTACAAAGGAAGATGAATCTCTCCACCTTTCTGTATGTTTCTTTTAAAAACATCCTCACAGTTCAATTTATTTGATCAGATATTTAGTCAGCTCGTCCTGTTTGTCTGCCTGAGTAGCTCTAGTTTCCCTCACTAATCTCCATTCAGCAGGAGTCTGTTTTCACATTGAATGCACAATTAAAGTTTAAATCAATCTGAGTTTATTTAGGCTTCGGAAGTGCATGCCTATGTATGAATTTTTCCTCCATCTCATGCAGTGTCTGAATGTCACGATCAATTTACTCGTGTGGCTGTGAGGATGTACTGCAGGAATATTGGAAAATCCCCCCTCAACTCGAGCTTCCAATGGAATTCTATTGAATGCCTGATTTTGTCCTGATACTCTGAACACTTTACCAGCACTTGTATCTTATCTCTTGTCACTCAGCATTCATTGTTCCACTTGTGACTTTATGTTTATTCGTGAAGTATTATGGAATATGTCAAATTATCAGTTTCTCACCATCTCTGGCAGGTTAGAGACTGCTCAAGTTGCTAAAAGGCTGGAAGAGACAATGAAGTGACAAGATCCTGACTTCAGCCTTTTGATGAAAGAGCTTGGATGGCAATGGTGAAGTACATCATTGCTCACAGTGGACTCTGCTAATGGAGTCTTGTTAACCTATTGATGAAACAGTGAGCATGTTCCCAGCACAGGAGATGGGGGCAGCCATTGAAAATAGCCACATGATTTTCGAATCTTCAGCAACAGGGAACAAGAGGAGGGCTTTGACTGCTGTTACTACAAAATTAAAGATCAAAGGTTATAGTCCAAAAGGTTTATTGGGAAGTACAAGCTTTCGGAGTGCTGCTCCTTTGTCATGTAGCATGGGGAATGATCATAGGACACAGAATTTATAGCAAAATATCATAGTGACACACAACTGATGTGATATATTGAACAAACCTAGATTGCTGTTAAGTCTTTCATCTTTTAGAATGGGTTTCAGGTTTCAGTTCATTAATATGTAAGATTTAACAGAAATCTAGGTTTGTTCAACATATCACATAGTTGTAGGATACTATGATCTTTTGCTATAAATAACCTGGTGTCATGTAATTTTTAACTTTGTCCACCCCAATCCAACACCGACACTTCCACAACATGGTCATGACAAACGTTCTTGGTGCACTTCCAAAACGTTGGAAACCACAAATGCATCAAATAGAGGTTGCTGAACAAAAGCTGACAGAAGATTTAAATGTTTAAGCATGATTAAAAATAACTTAAATTTGCAGAACAAGAAGAACTGTCCCTAAAGGGAAACCAGAACAGGGTAAATGAGTCTAACAAAGCACAGCGAAACTGATCTGTACAATATTCCAAACACTGTTAGCACTTTGAAGGCTCTTCTGGAGGTTTGCCCCCAATGCACTCGTGTTTCTTCGGTTGTGTTAATGTAATTAACATTCATGTAAAATACACAGCTTTTTGGAGCGGGATCCAAGTTTAAAAGTAACACTCCAAGTTTACATATTTGCTTGCATTACTCTGCCTAGCAATGGTGTTGGGCACAAAAACAGCCTTTGATAGATAACAGTCTACTGATGGTTGATTTGTTTAGGTTATAATTTCAGATTGTGAGCTTCACGTATATTTGAGGTGGGAATCTGGAGTACTTTTACTGAAATTATTAACTGGGTGAATCATAATATATGACAGCCTTCACATAGTTTCTGAAAGATGGACTAAATGGCATTTCCTCATTGTGTTAGCTTTGTGAATGCGTTGTAGTGGTCATCCTATTGGCTTATGATGGGTTCTGGCTTGATCTCATGACAGCTCCCAGCCTGGTCTCTCTTGTAGTAGGTCGGCTGGTCTCTTGGCGGCTCTCAGCCTGGTCTCTCACCGGTATGGTGGTTGGTGTCTCACCAATATGTTGGTTGGTCTCTTACCGGCATGTTGCCTGGTCTCTCATCGATATGTTGGTTGGTGTCTCACCGATATGTTGGCAGGTCTCTCACCGATATGTTGGCAGGTCTCTCACTGATATGTTGCCTGGTCTCTCACCGATATGTTGGTTGGTCTCTCACCAATATGTTGGTTGGTGTCTCACCGGTATGTTGGCAGGTCTCTCACCGGTATGTCAGCTTGTCTCTCACCAGCTCTCAGCCTGGTGTTTCACCGGTATGTTGGCTGGTCTCTCACCGATATGTTGGTTGGTCTCTCACTGATATGTTGGTTGGTCTCTCACCGGTATGTTGGTTGGTCTCTCACCGATATGTTGGTTGGTCTCTCACTGGTATGTTGGCTGGTCTCTCATCGATCTGTTGGTTGGTCTCTCACCGGTATGTTGGCTGGTCTCTCACCGATATGTTGGCTGGTCTCTCACCGATATGTTGGTTGGTCTCTCACTGATATGTTGGTTGGTCTCTCACCGGTATGTCAGCTTGTCTCTCACCGATATGTTGATTGGTCTCTCACCGATATGCTGGTTGGTCTCTCACCGGTATGTTGATTGGTCTCTCACTGGTATGTTGACTGGTCTCTCACCAGTATGTTGATTGGTCTCTCACCGATATGTTAGTTGGTCTCTCACTGGTATGTTGGCTGGTCTCTCACCGGTATGTTGATTGGTCTCTCACCGATATGTTGGTTGGTCTCTCACCGATATGTCAGCTTGTCTCTCACCAGTTCTCAGCGTAGTGTTTCACTGGGATGTTGGCTGGTCTCTCTCCAGTATGTCACCCGGTCTCTCACCGGTATGTTGGTTGGTCTCTCACCGGTATGTCAGCTGGTCTCTAACCGGTATATTGGCTGGCCTCTCAGAGGCTCTCAGCCTTGTCTCTCACTGGTATGTCACCTGGTCTGTCACCGGTATGTTGGCTGGTCTCTCACCGGCTCTCAGCCTGATCTCTCACCAGTATGTCAGCTGGTCTGTTGGCTGGTCTCTTGGCAACTCTCAGCCTGGTGTCTCTGTGGTATGTTGGCTGGTCTTCGGTGGCTCTTAGCCTGACCTCTCTACGGTATGTTGGCTGGTCTTGGCAATTCTCAGCCTGGGCTCTCCACGGTATGTTGGCTGGTTTCTCGGTGGCTCTCAGCCTGGTCTCTCGCCGGCATGTTGATTGGTTTCTTACCAGTATGTTGCCTGGTCTCTCACCGATATGTTGGTTGGTCTCTCACCGGTATGTTGCCTGGTCTCTCACCGGTACGTTGGTGCGCCTCTCACCAGTATATTGGCTGGTCTCTCACCGGTATGTTGCCTGGTCTCTCACCAGTATGTTGCCTGGTCTCTCACCGATATGTTGTCCAGTCTCTCACCAGTATGTTGCCTGGTCTCTCACCGGTATATTGGCTGGTCTCTCACCGGTACGTTGCCTGGTCTCTCACCGGTATATTGGCTGGTCTCTCACCAGTATGTTGCCTGGTCTCTCACCGGTATGTTGCCTGGTCTCTCACCGGTATATTGGCTGGTCTCTCACCGGTTCGTTGCCTGGTCTCTCACCGGTATATTGGCTGGTCTCTCACCAGTATGTTGCCTGGTCTCTCACCGATATGTTGGTTGGTCTCTCACCGGTATGTGTGTTGGTCTCTTACCGGTATTTTGGTTGGTCTCTCACTGATGTGTTGCCTGGTCTCTCACCGGTATGTTGGTGCATCTCTCACTGGTACGTTGGCTGGTCTCTCAGGGGTCATGGCAATGTCTCGGCTTGCTGTGCAAATGGATCCTCCCTATGTATGTTCCTATGGCATCGGTGAGATTGGCAGGCAAGAGTCTCAGCAGCCGTGATGGTACCTGTGGGTTGTGGTGTGGAGAACAGACAGCAGAGCACGATAAATGGAGGACTCATCAAAGTTGAGCTTTTAATGTATCTCTTTATTTTCCTAGTGTAATCTATGAAAAACTTTAATGATAACTATTACCTTATTTCTTTACTTTTCTACTATCTTATGGAATAATGCTTAACTTTTTAATTCTCATTTCTTTTGCTACATTGTATCTAAGTTATTTTGTACATAGATATTTTGGTACCTAAGGTGGTGGCATATGTGGTGACATTATACACTTTTCAATAAAATCTAAAATCATTGTTGTTCCTACCTTTCACTTTCTAAATCTTCAAAAATTCATGTTACACCCCTGACTATTCCCTGCATTTTACTGTAACTCAGACTAATCCAGGATCTCTGTTGAACTCATTTATCTTTGTTAATCCCCTCTGCATCTTACAAGAGAGCCCTGTTAGAACAAACCTTGGTTCACTTTACTGGCCTGGCCTCAAACTCTGAAATTCTCTGCCTAAACCTCTTCTCCTCTCTAACTCTGTCTTATCTTTGAGACACTGTTTAAAATGGCTTCTTTGACTAGGCTTTTGATCACCTGTCCAAATATCTGTGTGTGTGAGACTGGATGTGAAACCTTCTCTGACAGTGAAGTGCCTTTGGATGTTAAAGGTTCCATTCAATAATGATTTTATTGTTGTAATGACCTGGTTTATCATCTAATTTAAATGGTTGCCTTTCACATAGTGTGGTGCCTCCTTAGTTCTCTGCAAGAATGCCTGAACCCATCCCGATTGTAGCTTGGATTTGTGTTCAAGGTATTTGTTTTGAACCCACAACCTTTGAAGAGGGAATGCCAAAGTACCGAGCCAAGCTTGGCTCTTCAAGAAAAAAAAGTAAAAATCAGAGATAAATATACAGTATGTTTTATATAACATTCACAGTTCCCCTTCACTGTTTTGATCACACGGCATTGCCCTTTGATGTGAAGGGCAGTGCTTGTCACTGGCCACTCGGGTGTTTTCCTATCTTCCTGGTGGTGGAAATTGAATAAAGATTCGTGCACCTTGTGTCTCTCACTGTGTCTCACACCTGCACACACACACCATGGGTGCTGGGGAACAATAAGCACTACCGCACTTAGGCGGTAGTGTGGGGGTTTTTAAAAAAAAACAGGAGTGTGCACCTGCACACACACACACACACACACCATGGATGCTGGGGGAAAAAATAAGCACTACCGCAGTTCGGCGGTAGTGTGGGGGTTTAAAAAAAAACAAAAAAAAAGTATAACGTTCACAGCCCACGCATGCTAGGCAATGACTATCTTTAATAAGAGACAATGTAACCACCGTCTCTTGATCTTCAATAGTTTTACTAGCACTGAATCACCCAAGATCATCATCCTGGGGGTTACTTTTGACTAGAAACTCACCTGGACTCACCATGTAAACACAATGGCTATCAGAGATCAGAGACTAGGAATACTGTGGTGAGTAACTCACCTGTTGACTCCCCAAAGCCTGTCCACCAACTACAAGGAGAAAGTGAGGACTACAGATGCTGGAGATCAGAGCTGAAAATGTGTTGCTGGAAAAGTGCAGCAGGTCAGGCAGCATCAAAGGAGCAGGAGAATCGACGTTTCGGGCATGAGCCCTTCTTCAGGGATGAGGAAAGTGTGTCCAGCAGGCTAAGATAAAAGGTAGGGAGGAGTGACTTGGGGGAGGGGTGTTGGAAATGCGATAGGTGGAAGGAGGTCAAGGTGAGGGTGATAGGCCGG
>NC_057736.1:15724496-15742629 GCF_004010195.1 Chiloscyllium plagiosum
TCAGTCAAACCCCTCGAACTCAGCACCGCCTTCCTAACCTGCAATCTTCTTCCTGACCTCTCCGCCCCCACCCACACTCCGGCCTATCACCCTCACCTTGACCTCCTTCCACCTATCGCATTTCCAATGCCCCTCCCCCAAGTCCCTTCTCTCTATCTTTTATCTTAGCCTGCTGGACACACTTTCCCCATCCCTGAAGAAGGGCTCATGCCCAAAATGTTGATTCTCCTGCTCCTTGGATGCTGCCTGAACTGTTGCACTTTTCCAGCAACACATTTTCAGCACCAACTACAAGGCACAAGTAAGGAGTGTTATGGAATACTCTCCAACTGTCAGGATGGCTGCAGCTCCAGCAACACTCAAGAAGCTTGGTACCACTCAAGCCAAACAAGTCTGCTTGAGTGGCACCACATTCACAAAAAATCCACTCCCTCCACTGCTAGTGCTCAGCCGCAGCAGTTTGCACTATCTACAAGATGCACAGCAGAAATTCACCAAAGATCCTTAATACTTTCCAAACCCAGGAGCACTTCCAAGTGAAGGACAAGGGCAGAAGACACATGGGAATACCACCACATTCAAGTTCCCCTCCAAGCCACTCACCATCCTGACTTGGAAATATATCTCTGTTCCTTCACTGTCAAAGGGTCAAACTTCTAGAATTCCTTCCCTCAGGGCTTTGTGGGTCTACCCACAGCAGGTTCAAGAAGGCAGATCACCACCACCATCTCAAGGGCAACTAGGGACGGGCAATAAATGCTGGGCAGCCAGCAATGCACATGTGCTACCAGTGAACAAGAAAAAAACATATTCTTGGCAAGCATTTGACATCCACAAACCTGGTTCTACCATTTGATCCCAAGAAGAGCAATAAGTCCTGTGTTGCAGGACCAGCTCAATTGTTTCCTCATATGGAACCTGAGAGCAAGGCTGTTTAATTCAAAGACTGCTGTGTAACCAATCTAGCCGGTCTGACATTGAAATATTGTAGAGTCACCCTCTGTCTGCAGGCTGTGGTGAAATCCTTTCCAGGGTGGGGCTGATTTAGTCTCGTTTTTAATAAGTGCACTAATATGCAATTTCAGGGATTGGTCCCTCAAAGGTCAAATTGTTTCCTTTTTGTAAGGAGAACTGGAATGACCCAGTGTCACGCAAATGCGATCAGACAAAGCAACAAAGGGAAAGTAAAAACGGTAAATGGCCAGCTGATCAGTCAGTACCTGAAAGAGAATTGACGGATTAGAGTCATTCCACTGTGCTCTCTCACCTCCTCCAACACTGCCATTCTTTGCCGTTTTTGCATTCTTCCCACTTTGGGGTTGTGCAGATCATTATTTTTCTTCGCTCCCCTAGCTGACAATCCCACCACCAATTGGATAGACCCTAAATTCTGGAATTCATTCCCTAAACCTATTCTCCTCTCTAACTCTGTCGCCACCTTTAAGATGCTCCTTAAAATCAACCTCTTTGATTAAGTTTTTGATCACCTGTATTAATGTCTCTGTAGGTGGACTCAATGCCAAATTTTCTCTGTCTGTGCTCCTGTGAAGCACTTTTTAAATGTAATAATAAGTTAAAGGTGTAAAGGTCCCGTTTCTGACCACTCTCATACTTAATACCGGTTTAGAGTTCCTATACCTTCTGCAGAACTTAGGGTCACCAACATATTTAAGGTTTTATATGACTATGAATTGAACTACTGACCGACTTGTAGTTCCAGAATTTTCTGCTTGTAGCTTTTATTTTTAAAGTCATATTTTTTTCCGAGAAAGAAAAATGGAAGGCAAATGAGTGCAAGATGATACAAATTTTGAAATAGCTTCAAAGTGTCTTGATTTGAGGAAATTATCTTGGTACTTTGGTCAGAAGTACAGGGCAACTGTTTATCATTGTTACTTTTCTTTTGAGCTCAGAAATGAACCTTTGAAAATCATTTTGAAAGGTAAATGACCTGTTTATAATAGAGGTAAAAACAATGACTGCAGATGCTGGACACCAGATTTTGGATTGGTGGTGCTGGAAGAGCACAGCAGTTCAGGCAGCATCCGAGGATCCTGTTCAGTGTGTGTGTGTGAAAGAAAGAAAGAAGGAGAGAAAGAAAAAGAATGAAAGAAATAATGGAAGGATAGCTAGATGGATAGATGGACTTGAATATTTTAAAAATTCAATTGTGGGATTGGGTGTCGCTGGCTGGCTAGTGTTTTATTGCCCGTCCCTAGTTGCCCTTGAGAAGGTCATGGTGAGCTGTACTCTTGAACCACTGCAGTCACTTGCTGGGGTTGACCCACAGTGCCATTAGGGAGGGGATTCGAGGATTTTGACCCAGCGATACTGAAGGAATGGCGATATATTTCCAAGTCACGATGGTGAGTCGTTTGAAGGGGAGCTTGAAGGTGGTGTTGTTCCCATATATCCGCTGCACTTCTTTTCGAAATGTAAGTGGTCATAGTTTTGAAAGGGGCTGTCTGAGGATCTTTGGAGAATTTCTGCAGTGCATCTTGTAGATGGTACACACTGTTGCTACTGAGTGTCAATGGTGGAGGGAGTGGAGGGAATACCATCTTTCACTATCTCGCAATGTCCCAAAAACATTAATAAAAGAGATTGGGATTCAAACTAAGAAAACATAATCCTGTTTTTAAAGAGAATCTTCAATCTTGAACATTGCAAAATGCTTTATAGCCAATGATATATATTTGAAGTGCAATTACTGATGGAAAACACAGGCAGCAATGAGATAATGACCACATAACCTGTTTTGAGTGATGTTGGTTAAGGATACTATTGGCCGAGGACAGATTAATTACCTGCTCACAACACAACCTGGTTAAACAGTGTGAACTTGAGCCCCATTCAATCTGACCACAAAAACTTTCTTAAAAATATTGTTTACCATGAAGGTCAATAGATTAGGATCTAAAACGACAAGGTTTGAACTTGCTTTTTGGCGTTTAAATGCCAGGCAGTGACTGATCAAGGTTTTGAAGCTACTGGGCAGGGCTTGTATCTTTTGAGCTGAACTGTATTCTCTGAAATCAGGATGCAAGAAACAGTAACACTGTGCTTGCAAAGGATCAATGCCTAAATCTATCAAAATCTCTCAGAATAACCCTCCAATAGCCCAGCTCTCTAAGTACAGTACTGCCCATCAATCATGCAGTATAGACATTGCAACTGGGACTTGAACCTGCTATTGAAGAGCTTTTCTAGCACTAAGGTCTGGTACCTGCTAATTGCAATCATCATGCTACAGAACTTGTCTTGAAACATGAGAGGATGCAACTCTCTGGCAATGGTTGCTGTTGTTTACCAAACCTTTATTGAACACATCGAACACCTACATTTTGGAGTCATTGTGTTTAGATCTCAATCAAAAGTGAAATAAATACCCTGAATGTATGACCGCTTTAATGACCTCAGGACATCCCTTTGTGCTTTATGGCCAATGAAGTACGCTTTTAAGTACAGTTTCTATTGGAATATCTGAAATAAAGCAGATGCAGGATTGGAGGATTTGAGCTATAGGGAGAGATTGAAAAGGCTGGGGCTGTTTTCCCTGGAGCGTTGGAGGCTGAGGAGTGACTTAATAGAGGTTTATAAAATCATGAGGGGAATGGAAAGGGTAAATAGACAAGGTCTTTTTCCTGGGGTGGGGGTGTCCAGAAATAGAGGGCATAGGTTTAGGGTGAGAGAGAAAAGATATAAAAGGGAACTAAGGGTCAACCTTTTCACGCAGAGGGTGGTACGTGTGTGGAAAGGGCTGCCAGAGGAAGTGGTGGATTGGATCGTAGGGTCTGTTTCTGTGCTGTACGTCTCTATGACTCTATGACTTGCTCAAAGCTGAGTCTTGCAAACAGCAAGCTGATCACATGATTTGTTTTATTGATACTGATTGAAGGATAAATGATGTATTAAGACACTACTCCCCTCCATACCTCACCACCACCACCATCAACCCCTCCCCACCACACCTCTCCATTAACAGTCCCACTCACCTTTACAATAGTGCTGCACAACAGTGATCTGAGGCTTCGGGAAGTGTTGTAGAACAGAAAAACCTAGGTATTCAGGTATATAATTCTTTGAAAGTTTGCATCACCTTGTAGACAGGATGATTAAGAAGGCTTTCAGCATTATTGTCTTCATTACTCAAACCTTTGAGTGTAGGGGTTGGAACATTATGTTGAGCTTGTGCAGGGCTTTTGTGAGGTCTCTTCTGGAGTACTGTGACTAATTCTGGTCGCCCTGTTATAGGAAAGATATTAAGTTGGAGAGTGCTCCGAAGACATTTTCCAGGATGATGCCAGGATTGGAGGGCTTGCGATATTAGGCGAGGCTGGACAGGCTGAGACCTTTCTGGAGGAGGAAGTAGTGAGCACTGCAGATGCTGGAGATCAGGGTTGAAGAGTGTGGTGCTGGAAAAGCACAGTCAGTCAGGCAGCATCCAAGGAGCAGGAGAATTGCTCAAAACGTTGATTCTCCTGCTCCTCGGATGCCGCCTGACTGGCTGTGCTTTTCCAGCACCACACTCTTCGACGAGACTTTTTTCATGAGAGTGTAAGAGGTTGAGGGGTGACCTTATAAAGGTTTATAGATAGGGTATAGGTAAGGGGTACGGATAAGGTGAATGCCAGGTATCTTTTCCCCAATGTGGGGGATTTCAAGATTAGGGGGGCATATTTTTATGAGAGGAGAAAGGTTTAAAAAAGACATGAAAGGCAATTTTTTTACATTGACCGTGGTTAATGTGTGGAATGAACTTCCAAAGAAAGTTATGGATGCGGATACAGTTACAACTTTTAAAAGACATTTGGATAAGTTCATGAACAGGAGAGATTTGGAGGGATATGAGCCAAGTGCAGGCAGGTGGGACTAGTTTAGTTTGGGATTATGGTCGGCATGGACTGGTTGAACCGAAGGGTCTGTTTCCGTGCTAGATGATGTGATGACATCAGGAATTTGGTTTGAAATCTCAACAGAAAGATGGCACCTCTGACACTGCAGCACTCCCTCAATCCTACATTGGAATGTCAATCTAAAGAAGCCATGGTGTGGGGTGCAAATACAGTACCCTCTAATTCAGAATCCAATATGCTACAGTTTGAGTACTGACACCTGGAAACTTAAGGACCACTTCAAGTGGGCACACTTTGTGCTAAGGCTGGGAGGAGGGGGGTGGGGGATGGTGGGGTTGGGGGGAAGTTCAATGACAGCAGTTCTGTCACTCAGGCAGCAGAACATATAAGTTCAAAGGCAAGATTTTGCCCTTTGGATTGGGATCGCATTGTTGGTTTCAGAGGGGATCACAGTCCTTCACCATGTGGAAAACTGTCACCGGCAGTGATTTTTGCTGCTACACATCCATTTGGACAGTGAAGAACAATGAAGCAGGTTCATTATTTTGGTACAAATGCGAGGATGTGGGTATCACAGATAAGGTCACAATTTATTGTTCAATCCCTGGTTATGCCAGGCAAGTATTAATGCTTGCCTTCTTGAAACAGAGAAACTGAACAATTGAGATTCCCACCGGCTCACTTCAGAGGGGACCAGCTAAGAGCCAACATGGGACAAACTGTAAGGACCTCCTGTCCTGGTTGTTCCCAATGCATGGTGACAGACCCATTTATAGCAGTGGGATGAGGCCTTAAAGCAGTTAATAATTAGTCACTATTGGGCCTCAGTTGGCATGAGAGCAGGTGGGTAAACCATTAGCTTATCTGCTCAGAATTTAATTCTGCTGGAAGCAGGGGTTTGCTGAGATTTGGGTACACTGTGACTCTGCATAATTAAATACATTCCCGATATCCAGGCTTACCACCATCAAGCGTGTAAGCTTTTGCTCAGTGAAGGATTGTGACTGCCTTTGACATAAATATTGGAATCCTGATTCAAAGAATGTACTCCTGCCTTTTAACTGTAACTTTAACACACACAACTCACTTCCTGCACCTTGATTGACAAAGCAGAGTGAAGCAAAAGAGGTTGTGGGCGAAGCAATAGGTGGAACGTGCTGCTGAAAGGTCAGGTGTGGTGCAATAGGTCAGGGCAGAGCTTGCTTCCAGTAGGCCTCGGGCTAACTGAGTTGCCAGGAATGGGCTGTTTCAATTTCCTTTGTATGAAAGATTCCATTATTCAGAATAAACACAAGCAGTTGCTGCAAGAGACAAGAGATGATTCAGTCATGAGATTCACTGTCAGTATATCCTGTCTGTTGATCGCAGAATCATACAAATATAGAATGAATATGGGAGACAGAAGGGGGTTGTTGTGGTGCTGTGGTAGTGCTTCATCTCTGAGCCAGTAGGTCTGGTTTCAAGTCCCTCTGCTGCAAAGTTGCACCATAAGATATACAAACAAGTTGATTTAATATAGTTTATAAGGGACAGAGACAGGCTAGTTAATTTTTAAAGAATCACACCTGCAGAATGGAGAGACTATACCAATGAGGAATAGCTGAACAACTGGACCTCTTTTCTTTTGAAAAGAAAAAGCTGCAAAAGGAACTGTTTAAGGTCTGAAAACTATGAAGGAGCTTTGATGCGTTAAGCACAGAGTATATGTTTTTATTTCTATGGTACACCAAAACCATAAGCCATATTAATTTAAATCCAATATTGAATTCAGAAGAAATGCAAG
Organism: Chiloscyllium plagiosum; assembly: GCF_004010195.1. Classification (NCBI taxonomy): domain Eukaryota; kingdom Metazoa; phylum Chordata; class Chondrichthyes; order Orectolobiformes; family Hemiscylliidae; genus Chiloscyllium; species Chiloscyllium plagiosum. The sequence goes on from NC_057736.1 coordinate 15,731,136, forward strand.
AATGGTGAGAGTATGGTGCTCAGATCACTCGGGTGGTTGTGGTGAATGGTATAGATCCCTTTTCAATATCTGGAGACAGAATCTGGCAAACATAAACTTGGAGCAATAATTTGCAGATAAGTCTACATTTGGAAAGTGCGAGTACTTTAGAAAACGTATAGTGAGAATTCAGGGCCAGTGTTCCGCTAAGAGTGAAGTTCAAGGGCAGCAAGTCCAGGAATCCTGGATGTCAAGGGTTGCTGTGAGTTTGATAAAGGAAAAGAAGCAAGCGTATGTCAGATGCAATGCATTAAAAACAGGGGAGCCCTTCAAAAGTACAGAGAGAGTGCAGGAGGTTGCTGAGAAAAAAAATTACGAAGGCAAAGAGGCACCACAAAATATCTTTAGCAGATGGGATCAAGGTAAACCCCAAGATTTTCTGTAAGTATTTTAAGAGTAAAAGGATTTCAAGAGAAAGGATCAGACTTAATAGACTTAAAGGGGCAACATTTACATAGAGCCTGGAGGCATGGGTGAGATCTTAAATGAACACTTCCCATCTGCATTCCCAGAGAAGAAAGACATTATGGCCGGGATTTCAGTTCGGATGGTGGGGTTCTTGAGTACACTAGCATTAATAAGGAGGGGGCAGCATAAAGGTGCAGAACTCCCCAGGGTCTGATGAGATGCATCTGAGGTTGCTACGGGAGGCAAGGAAGTAGATTGCTGTGGCCCTGTGGAGATATTTAATGCTTTGCTGATCTTGGGTGAAGTGTTCAAGAAGGGCAGGCAATTACACAACAGTTAGTCCGCCATCAGTGTTTGGGAAATTATTGATAAAAAGATTCCAAAGGAAGGATGAATCGACCCTTGGAAAGGCAGGGATTGATCAGGGATAGTCAGCATGGATTTATTAAAGGGAGGTCCTGTTCAGCACACTGTTGGAAGGACGGGATTGCACTGGAGAGTGTGCAAGAGAGATTTACCAGCAAGTTACCTGGGATGGAAAGTCTCAGTTATGAGGAGAGGTTTGATTGCCTGAGTTTGCCTTCCCTGGAGCAGAGGAAGTTGAAGGGGAATCTGACTGAGGTATACAAAATTATGAGAGGCAGGCAAAGTAGATCATGAGAATCTCTTCCCCATGTCAGATGTGTCTAAGACCAGAGGGGCTAAGTTTAAAGTGAAGAGGAAGTGGTTTAGAGGATGTCTGAGGTTTGATTTTTCACCAAGATGATGGTACATATATGGACATGCTGCCTGAGAGGGTTATGGCAGTAGGTATTTTCACAACATTTAGGAAGCATCTGGATGAGCACTTAAAATGCCAGGGCATTGTAGGCTATGGACCAAGTGCAGGGAAATGAGATTATTGTAGACTGGTGTTTGTTGATCAATACAGACATGGTGGGCTGAAGGGCCTGTTTCTGTGCTATCGTGCTATACGATTCTATCTCTAGTACAGGTCGGATCTGAACCTGAAACCTCTGGTCTATAAGAAGGTCCCACTGCACCGACAAGAGTATTCAAGATATGTGCCTGCTGCAGGACCCATAAATTCTGACCTTAATAGGCCAGTGAAACAAAGGCTCACTAATCAACCAATGATTTTCTCCCTCCAACAGCAGGTTCAGTTAATCACATGCAAGTCTTTTCTTTTGCAGGGGAGGGTCACAGTTTCTCTCACACATCACCCTCAGTGGTTTCCCAGCATGTGAGTTGATTGTAAGGTGTTGAGGAGGTCACTGCTATTTTCTGTTTCATTTCTTTTCTCGAGACCAAGACAGATCAATCTCATCGAACACGGGTTGTCTGAACCATGTGGTAACTTTGGTCATGATTGGAATATAAATCACAAGCCATCATTCCCCTGAAACCATGTGCTCAGCAGAAATGTGAAGCAGTCCCAACTCTCTCCCTTGTTCATCTTCTCACCCATTGCTGGCACTCTGACTCCCACTAGCATTGTTTGACATATTTGTATTATACAGGAGTACATGAGGATGGCACACTACAGTGAACCAGGTGGTTTTTATGGTGCATCCAGTTAAGATATTGTTACAGAGACATTGATCAAATAGATCTAACCACCATTAAACACCACACCACAGGATTGTGGTGCAACACATACCACAGTTACAAAAAAATACTTCATGACTTTACACCTCAGCAAAAAATCCTCATTGGGACCAAATTATTTAAACTGGCTGACTGCTTCATCTTAAAAGCTCCAACATATGGTAATATATTGAGATATAATGGGTCCTAAGAAGATGAAGTTCTAAGTCAGGAGATCTGTTTTAAATTATGCTTGGACTTTATAAAAAAGAAATTCTTCTTTTGAAGTTGTCATTTTTATTTCCAAATTCCTTTAGGATCTCAATCCTTCCTGTCTCTATACCCTCCTCCAGCCCTTCAATTCTCTAAAACCTCTGCACTCCAACATTGCTGGTCTTTTGTTAATTTGGATTTTCAGCCACTGTTCTTGGCAATCGTGCCTCCCACTTCCTTGTCCCTCAGCTCCAGCATTCCCTCTCTTAACCTAGTCACTACCTCCCTTTTTCAAACTGCTCCTTAAAGTTGCCTCCTGGACTAAGCTTTAGGCCACCTATCTTAAGATCTTCTTATTTGGATTGATGTCAAATGCCTGTTGATCATTGCTCCAGTGAAGCTTTTCAAGATGTCTTACCATGTGTAAGGTGCTTTACAAATGCACGTTGTTCTTCTTGTTTTAACTTTGTTGATGCCAAAAGTTTACAGATTGCTTGGCCAATTTGCAATTGTTGTATGATAGCTTGTTTCAACTATCTCTCAAACATAAAGGTCACCACTTTACACAACAAGGATAGTTGACTTCCTGTTGCATTGCTTGCTATCAAAGGGTAGAAAAAAAACTACTGATTAATTTTCACCCCACAAGAGAATATCCTAACTCCTGAGCTTCATATATGTAGCATCAAAACTGAAGAAGAATCACTGAGCCCAAAATATTAACTCTGCAGATGCTGCCAATCCTGCTGAGTTTTTACAACAATTTCTGATTTTGCTTCTGATTTCCACCACCTACAGATCTTTGGCTTTTTTGTTTCATATATATGGCAATGGTCCTGCAATAGGATAGGCAGAGGAAACCAAATGACTGGTGGCAGAGCAAGAGAAGGGAAATCTTTTGGCACATGTTGGACTGACCGTACAGAGTTTTTGAAAGGAAAGATTGATGATGGGACTTTGGTGGAAGGAGCTGGGGTTGAAGACTCAGGCACAGAGGATTAGAAATGGAGCAGAAGTGGCTCACAAGGGACAGTGATAATGCAGAAGTGTTTATTTGATCTCCACATGTAAACTTCATGGATGATACTGGTGCTTAGAAAGTTAAAATATGAGGGCAGATTATGTAAACCAGGCTTACGTTCACATGAGTGTTAAGGGCTGAGGAGTTTTTAACCCATTAAAAGATGTATAGATTGAGTATAAATATTTCATCTGATGGGAGAGACTAGAAGAAGGGGGCACAATTTTAAAATTAGCATGGGCTGTACAGAGGTCACACAATAAAACACTTCTTCAGAAAAGGTTGTGCACATCTAAAAGACTGGTTGATTGTAGTTATCACATTTCACTTCCAACAACTTGTGAATGAAAACATTTTTGGGTTTAGAATTGAAGGAAATGTCCGAATTAAAGGACTACATTAAAAAAATCCAAGTAGGTTAATTTTACTCAAAATACTGAATATTCAAGCACCTCATGTGTGTTAAACCCACAGAGAACAGAGCCAACAAACAGACAGCCTTATGCTGCGATTTAACTCATCTCCTTGTGTGTAGATTATCTTTCCCCTGTTCTGTGCTCTGTGCTCTGTGCTGATGGACACGTTTTATAAAAAGGTGTGAAATAAATGATCAAAATGTGTGAATTTGTATTCTAACATCAAACCATTTGCCTGCCTGCATTAAGATAATATCAGACACAGTGATGCAGTCTAAAGTACAAGGTGTGAATATTTGTATCAGGTTGTTAGTAGATGTGGAGCTGAAGCATTATTTTGGAACAAAAGCAGAAATTGCTGGTGAAACTCTGTAATTTTGGCAGCATCTGTCGAGAGAAAGCAGAGTTAATGTTTTAGGTCCAGTGACCCTTCTTCAGAACTTCACTGGACCCAAAACATTAACTCTGCTTTCTCTCCACAGGTTCTGCCAGGCCTGCTGGGTTTTTCCAGCAATTTCTGTTTTTGTTTCTGATTTCCAATAGACATAGTTATTTGTTTTATTTTAAACATAAAAAACGCTCCAGTTGGCCAATACTCAAGAGAAGATGATGGAGAGCCAGCAGGAATTTAATGAGTCGAAAGGCTGTTGTATGTGCTGTTGTGACTCTATGAAGATTTTTCAGTCACATTTCCCTACAGAACCTCAGGATGTCTTAAAATGCCTTACAGCCAAAGAACAATCTCTAAGGTGGCTGACACTATTAGATTGTGGGAATTATTTTCACTGCCAATCCTTATCCTCAAAGCTGTGCAAATACTTTGCTAATTCAGTTCCTATTTTGGTAACACATGTCTCCTGACCCTCTTCTCTAATACAAGGTTAGTAAGGGTGAATTGTAAACTGAAGCAGTATTTCAACATCTCATTCCCAGTCGGGATTTCTAGTGTCTGCTGGACAGTTTCTCACGTACATTTGGTGTTTCCAAATTTACCTTCAAGACCAAAGCATGTGGGAGCAGCTGATCATCTCTGTCACAAATAGCAGGATGTCTGGGCATTCCCTTCCCGCTTTGAAATTGGTAGGATTTCCAATGACGTTATTCTTCCAAAAACAAAATGAAACACTTAAGGAAGATGATGAGAGCCTTGTCCTTGAGGTTACTACAGGAGAGGAAGTGGCGAGCTGGCTGATTGGAAGTCACTCTTTCTGTGCAATGCGGAGGCACTGTGAGTTGACAATTCAGGAAGTGACAATCGCTGTCACTCCACACGAGGGAAACCAAACTCCATCAACACATTCACATGCTATATTTCCCAGACTTTCTCTGTAATGCTGAATCACAGTTCCTGTCTTTAACTCCCCTGGCCAGCAGCAATCCCAGGGCTTGATGATTAAATTGAAGGCCAGGTACTTAACCCTTTCAGCTCTTACTGTCCTTCCCAACCAGGGTTACCGATTCGGTTAGGACATTTCCTCACATATAAAGAATAAACAAATAAAGGAGCAATATTTTTAATGCTGCAGGATTTTGTGCAGTGTCAAGGAACCTAAACTAAGCCAATGCTGTTTGATCACCCAAAGTGCATTATCGCCAATGGAGTATTTCCTGAAGTGCAGTCATTGTCATAGCGTGGGAGATATGGCAGCCAGTTTACACATTACACTCTCCTACAATCATAGTAGTTAATGGCTACATCGGGTATTAGTTCAGGGGCTAGGAAATTATGCTGTGAGATCCCCCTAATAGATCTTTGGTTTAACATCTCAGCCAAAAGACAGCACACCACCCACCCAATAATATCCACTATGACGTCAACCTGGATTATCTCTGGAAAGGAATTTGAAACCACAACCTTTAGGGTTCAGAGTGCCACTGAACTACCATTGACTCATCATGATGTGGGAAAGGAGTCTAGAGGTACTGGTGTAAGTCTACAATACTGGGGAATGAACTGATCCTATTGCCCAACAGCCTCGATTTATAATAGACCTCCAAGCCAATTGCTTCTTTCTGATCTTCCCAACTCTTCAGTGTCTGTGTTATTTGGAAAACCAGGAATCTTGCAACAAGGTTGACAAGAAACTGTTTTTTGGAGAAACTAGAGTTTTTTTGGAGAAACTCGGTAGAAAAGAAACTGGTGTTTTTTTTTTCTTTACAATATGAAATGTTAGAGAGATTTAATTTGGTGTTTGAAACCACAAAGGGCTTTGATAGAGTAAATATATTTCCACTGGCCAGAGGATCAATAACTCAAAGAAGTAAACTTAAGTCCAATGGTAAATAGATATAAAAATAAGAATTGTTTTGCACTCTGTAAGTTTTTTGTCTACAGCACTTGTTTAATTGTATATGGGCATGCTCATTAGACTCTCACTTGATGTCCATCCCTAATTTTGGAAAGCAGTGTGATAGATGCAGATGTAAAAATAACTTTTGAAAAAGAGACTTGGATAAATACTTGAAAGAAAGAAAGAGCAGTGGAGAGTGGAACTAACTGCATGGTTCTTTCCAAGAACTGGCACCGGTACAATAAGCTGAATTTTCCCAGTTTCACCACAATATTGACATCGACCTCAACACTGACTGTGAAATTGGAAAGTGGCCATTGAACTTGTCAACACCCGCTTCCTAGAAACGAACAATTAAGAGTTTGTCTCCAGGTTACTTGTGTGATTAGGGACAGTGGCTGCTCCAACATTGGGAGATCCATTCAGAGTGGATTATGGGAAGGGTTGTCAGCTCCTTTGTTGAGTGGGTGAAGTGGCAAGAGCCAGCAGCAATGCCACTGGTACAGGAAGTGAGACTGGTACCATTGCAGTGAGAGTTACATTAAATGAAACATTAGTCTTCATGAAGTGGTTGTAACGTTGTGAATGAGAGACCTGAGCATCCCAATTCATTGCTCCTCCCTCTGTATTGCTGTCTTTGCTCTACTTCTAGACTCCCTACACAGCATGGAGCTTATGTGGTTGAAATAAGGGCAACCAGTGGGGAATAATTGCCTTATTTTGCTTGTTTATGGGATATGGGTATCACCACAATGGATAGTGAGGGCAGCTGAGAAGATCATGAGGGCCTCTCTTCCCTCCATTATAGACATTTACACCACACGCTGTATTCTGAAAGGCTAAGAGCATTGTGGAAGACCCACACACCCCTCATTCAAACTATTCTCCCTCCTGCCATTTGACAGAAGATACTGGAGCATAAGGTCTCTCACGACCAGACTGTGCAACAGTTTCTTCCCCCACGCCATCAGGCTCCTTAAGAGAGTATGATCAGGCTTTTTCCCATCTGAAATTCTTTGCATGACTTTGAATTGCTGCTCGAAAAGTGTCTTTTATTTATTATTCTTCTATTACACTGTAACTTGCGTGTTTTGCACTTCGTATGCACTTTAAGCCGTGTATGATTCTGTAGCTTGTGATGTCTATGTAGCACCCTAAGTCCTGGAAGAACACTGTCTTGTTTTTACTGTTTCAGTTATATATGGTAGAAATGACAAATAAAAAGTTACTCTCTCTCTCTCTCTCAGGCTAAGCCAGCATTTATTTCCCAACCCTAATTGCCCGAGTGGATAGTTTGGGGAGCTGCTTTCCTGGACCATTGGAGTCCGTGGGCTATAAGGAAACACAAAATGCTATTCAGAAGGGAGTTCCATGATTTTGATCCATTGACAGTAAAGGAATGGCAATACAGTTCCAAGTTGAGATGGTGAGTGAATTGGAGGGGAGCTTCCTACCTGTGACTGCTGGGTGGGAATGCTTTGCTGCTGGGATCCCACATTTGAGAAGAATGCACAGAGCAGGAAAACGTTACAGAGCTGGTCCAATATAATTCGATTGAACTTTTCCCCTGCCTCAAAGCTGCACCTTTGCAGGACTGCAAAAATTCTGCCCAATGTGTCAAATAATAGCAGCGCCATTTAAACCAATGGGATCGCAATCATGTTATAGCCAATATAGGTAAAGAAAGTTTGCATTCTACAAATAATGGTCTAAATTCTTCAATCGCGTTGTAGAAAATTAATGTTGAAGAAATGAACATTATAGCAGGACCAACTGTACTGTGATTTTTCTAATAATTGCACCATCCCAGTACTACCTAGAATAAGTACTTTAGAAATTAAGGATTGGAATCCAGGACTTCCTGTGCCATCTAATTTAACATCCAAGACACAAAAGCATTTCTCTGTAGACCACCAGGTGAGAGATGACATCATCTTTTGAACAATGAAAATGTTTTTAATCAAGTAAATCAGTATTGCCAAAGTAATGAGCAATTATGTAGTTCGGGGCTTTCCGAAGTGGGGTCAGAGAAGCTGAAATATTGAGGTCACAAACTCTGAGGCATTAATGGTTGACTGTCTTCCCACTCCTCCCGCAGATCTTCTCCTCACCCCATCCGTTTCCCAGTGTTTGGGATGCACTGATGGCATTCAGTTATTGGTTTATGAGTATTTCAGTGGAATTGGATTTTAAGAGATAGCCTTGTCACTATGAGTGCGGAAACCTGACATCAGCCAGCACACCCTGCGGATTTTGCAACACGGATATTTTGTTTTCCTCCGTGGTATTATTCCATCATAAAAGAAAAGCAGCAAGCTGTGCTTTTCAGTCATGTCTGTAGTCAAGGAGGGGATTTTGATTGTGTCTGAAGTGGAGTGATTTACAAAAGAGGGCAGAGAGCCATAATGAGATCGTAGCTGGAAGTCTTCCAGAGTTTAATAATGTCTGCAAACACAGAGAATTTCATGGCATTCTTCCAGCAGGAACCACTCCATTCAGCAGTTATTCATCCTGTGTGATTAATCCTATTTCTGTTCATTTAAGGGTTAAAGTTGGCCACTGATGCCTCAGTTGATAAATGAGCCACGTGAATTACTACTGAGGCACAAAGAATCTGGGCCCTCTCAACTTTATCTCTTCTTAGCCAGGAGTGCTGATATTTGCCCTTTATCTGAAAAACTGCGTGATTCCAGCTCCTCTAAGAAAAGCAAGATGATTGCTCCCAATTCTGAACCCTACTCGGTAGCTGCGAAAGGTGTGTGAGGACAGGATTAGATAGGATCATATCGTCGCAGTGGTAAAATACCTTGATAGCATGCATTTGTGAAGACCAGCTATATTTCAGTGTAATATCAACGAGCAGCCAGGCACAACTGAAAGTGGACCCTAGTGAGGACTGTGTTTTCAGGTGAGGTGGAGAATAAAGTAAGAGTGTGATACATTAGGTGTTTGCTGCATTCAATTTGCCAGATGTGCTTCAGTTAGAAAGTTCCATGAAGATACAAATATGTGAATTCAAAGCAGGAGTAGGCCACTCCAGCCTGCTCTACCTTTCCATAAGATCATGGCTGATCTGATTACTTCTCCATCCCACCCTAGACCCAATAGCTTGTCACTCCTTGCTTACCAAGAATCTATTTATTTCTGCCTTAAAAATATTCAAAGACTTTGAACAAAAAAAGAACAAAAGAGAAGTACAGCACAGGAACAGGCCTTTTGGCCCTCCAAGCTGACCATCATGCCCTAATTAAACTAAAAAACAAACTTTCTGCCCTTATTCGATCCATATCCTCTATTCCCTCATTCCCGTAACCATCCAGAATTTGTTCCACTACATTTTGTGTCCCAAAAACTCATGATGCTCTGTGAAAAAATAACTCATCTCTATCTTAAATAAATATTCTTTAACACTCAAAGGAGTTTCTCCATTTAGATCCATTGAAGCTGTAACTACACCTCAAAGTGACTTTGTCGATGTGATGCACTTTCAGCTGTTTTCAAGAAATATGATCGCTCCAAATAAATATAACCTCTCACTCAGTCATGCAGCTTGTGAAAGTTGACAAATCAAAGAGTTCACTCTTGTTTGTCGGTCTGTATTGGCACATACCTACATTCAAAGGAAATGATGTGGCAGTGCATGTAAATATTACTCTGAGCTACATGTCCCAGTGGAGGCAGCAAATCATTAGATACGGCCCTCGAAACCTAGCAGCTGCTAAAAGGAGGTGCTTCTATCTCTTCAGTAAACTCCCTTTCTTTCTCCCCAGTCCTCCCCTACTTTTCTCGGCAGGTGTACAAATCCTGGCTCAAAGGTTTCTCAATATAAAATGTTAAAGTTGACACAGTCCAACTGAACTGCAATACTGCTTACTCATTAGAAAGAGAGAACTACTAGAGGTAGTTTAAACTGAGGGCCACCATGCTTTAGGTGAGAGCTGGACACGATGCAATGTGTCACTGCCCACCCTCCCCCCCAAAACCCCCGCCCAAATCCTACTGAGGGCACGAGGTCTCCGAGGTGGACTGCCTCAAAGTGGTGGAGAATCTTGACTGGACTGGTAGAGTCTGTATAGACTGAAAGACAGAGTTACTGGTTCGAGTCTGATATGAGTACAGGAGTTGGGAAGTCATGTTGCGGCTGTACAGGACATTGGTTAGGCCACTGTTGGAATATTGCGTGCAATTCTGTTCTCCTTCCTATCGGAAAGATGTTGTGAAACCTGAACGGGTTCAGAAAAGATTTACAAGGATATTGCCAGGATTGGAGGATTTGAGCTATAGGGAGAGCTGAATAGGCTGGGGCTGTTTTCCCTGGAGCGTTGAAGGCTGAGGGGTGACCTCATAGAGGTTTATAAAATCATGAGGGGCATGGATAGGATAAATAGGCAAAGTCTTTTCCCCAGGGTGGGAAACCTGAACTAGAGGGCATAGGTTTAGGGTGAGAAGGGAAAGATATAAAAGGGACCAAGGGGCAACCTTTTCACACAGAGGGTGGTGCGTGTATGGAATGAGCTGCCAGAGGAAGTGGTGATGGCTGGTACAATTGCATTATTTAAAAGGCATCTGGATGGATATTTTAATAGGGAGGGTTTAGAGGGATATGGGGCCAAGTGCTGGCAAATGAGACTAGATTAGGTTGGGATAGATGGCCGGCATGGATGAGTTGGACCGAAGGGTCTGTTTCCATGCTGTACATCTCTGTGGCTCTATGACTCATCCTCAGAACCAGCAGCCCCTCCCAAATTGATCATTGCTGCTGCACAGGATCTGTGCCAGGTAAAAGACCATAAAGCTGAATGTTGGAGAGGAAGTCTCTCTGGAAACATGGTTGTGAAGGCAGAGGCCTATACTTCCCCCCCACCCCCGCTCCATTTAACCAGCAGACTCACCATGTCACCCTGCCTTCAACAAATTGGCACAAAAGGTGGAAAATGACCCTGAGTAGGGGTTTGTTAATTTGCTGCTTGATCTATTTGAGCAGGCAAACTCTCTCGATCCAGTCCTGTGGCTGGAATCATGCCCCCAGACCTTGGAAGGACAATGTTGGAGAGCGTACTGATGCTCATGGCCCACTATCCAAACAGGGGCCGGTAAAATCCCACTCAGTGTGCCTTCACAACGTGTCTCTTCATCCCAACTCATTACCCTAACCCCCATTAACCAGCCTTGCTCAATGTGTTTCACTCTGACTTCTGTTGGTTTTGAGCCAATAGACAATAGACAATAGGTGCAGGAGTAGGCCATTCTGCCCTTCGAGCCTGCACCACCATTCAATATGATCATGGCTGATCATCCTCAATCAGTATCCTGTTGCTGCCTTATCCCCATAACCCTTGATTCCACTATCCTTAAGAGCTCTATCCAACTCTTTCTTGAAAGTATCCAGAGACTTGGCCTCCACAGCCTTCTGGGGCAGAGCATTCCATATATCCACCACTCTCTGGGTGAAGAAGTTTCTCCACAACTCTGTTCTAAATGGCCTACCCCATATTTTTAAACTGTCCTCTGGTTCGGGA
>NC_057736.1:15742692-15744262 GCF_004010195.1 Chiloscyllium plagiosum
AATGTCTTTCCTCAAATTTGGAGACCAAAACTGCACACAATATTCCAGGTGCGGTCTCACCAGGGCCCTGTACAGCTGCAGAAGGACCTCTTTGCTTCTATACTCAATTCCTCTTGTTATGAAGGCCAGCATGCTATTAGCTTTCTTCACTGCCTGCTGTACCTGCATGCTTGCTTTCATTGACTGATGTACAAGAACACCTAGATCTCGTTGTACTGCCCCTTTACCTAACTTGACTCCATTTAGGTAGTAATCTGCCTTCCTGTTCTTGCCACCAAAGTGGATAACCACACATTTATCGACATTAAACTGCATCTGCCATGCATCCATCCACTCTCCTAGCCTGTCCAGGTCACCCTGTATTCTCCTAACATCCTCCTCACATTTCACCCTGCCACCCAGCTTTGTGTTATCAGCAAATTTGGTAATATTTCTTTTAATACCTTCATCTATATCATTAATGTACATGGTAAAAAGCTGCGGTCCCAGCACTGATCCCTGCAGCACACCACTGGTCACCACCTGCCATCCCGAAAGGGAGCCGTTTATCACTACTCTTTGTTTCCTGTCAGCAAATTTTCAATCTATGTCAGTATTTTGCCCCTAATACCATGTGCCCTAATTTTGCTCACTAACCTCCGATGTGGGACTTTATCAAAGCCTTTCTGAAAGTCCACCTCATCTCCCTTGCCCATCTTCAGAGTTACATCCTCAAAAAATTCCAGAAGATTAGTCAAGCATGATTTCCCCTTCATAAATCCATGCTGACTCTGACCTATCCTGTTACTGCTATCCAGATGTGTCGTAATTTCGTCCTTTATAATTGACTCCAGAATTTTTCCCACCACTGAGGTCAGACTAACTGGTCTATAATTCCCTGCTTTCTCTCTCCCTCCTTCCTTAGAAAGTGGGACAACATTAGCCACCCTCCAATCTACAGGGAACTGATCCTGAATCTATAGAACATTGGAAAGTGATCACCAATGTATCCACGATTTCTAGAGCCACCTCCTTCAGTACCCTGGGATGTAGACCATCAGGTCCTGGGGATTTATCAGCCTTCATACTAACAGTCTCTCCAACACCAATTCCTGGCAAATATAAATTCCCTTCAGTTCAGGTCCTTCAGTCACTGCTTTCCTCAGCACTCAAATAAAAACAGATGGTGGAATTCTGAAATAAAAACAGAAAATGCTGGAGGAGCTCAGTTGGTCTGGGGAGAGAGAAACAGAGTTAACAAGTCCAGTATAACTCTTCTTCAGATCTCAAGGAGTCAAAACATGTTGCAAAGTTGCTCGACAGAAGCTGTGAAAGGATTAAAGGAAGGCAGGTTCTGAAAACAAACATCAGAGCTTGGGGTGTTTCTCCTTAGGGGAGAAAGTGAGGACTGCAGATGCTGGAGATCAGAGCTGAAAATGTGTTGCTGGAAAAGCGCAGCAGGTCAGGCAGCATCCAAGGAACAGGAGAATCGATGTTTCGGGCATAAGCCCTTCTTCAGGAATGAGGAAAGTGTGTCTAGCAGGCTAAGATAAAAGGTAGGGAGGAGGGACTTGGGGGAGGGGCGTTGGAA
>NC_057736.1:15744666-15767703 GCF_004010195.1 Chiloscyllium plagiosum
GGAATGCTGGTAGGGGAGGGGAGGGAAATATATCCTTGGTGGTGGGGTCCGTTTGGAGGTGGCGGAAATGACGGCGGATGATGCGCTGTACATGGAGATTGGTGGGGTGGTAGGTGAGGACCAGTGGGGTTCTGTCCTGGTGGCGGTTGGAGGGGCGGGGCTCAAGGGCGGAGGAGTGGGAAGTGGAAGAGATGCGGTGGAGGGCATCATCGACTACGTCTGGCGGGAAACTGCGGTCCTTGAAGAAGGAAGCCATCTGGGTGTATGGTTTTGGAACTGGTCCTCCTGGGAGCAGATGCGGTGGAGACGAAGGAATTGGGAATATGGGATGGCGTTTTTACAGGGGGCAGGGTGGGAGGAGGTATAGCCTAGGTAGCTGTGGGTGTGGCTATGTTTCTCCTTAGCCCTACTTGAGAGGTACATGCTGCATCAAGCATGGAAGGTGAGGAAGCAGACTACCACAGTCAGTACAAGGATTGAATCCCTGCTTTATTTGTGTGCTGTCTCATTCTCCATTGTTTGTCCCACCATGTGGTCCTCACACAGCAGGCACTCTGAATGGGAGGGATATGGGGCCAACACTATTGTACAGACAGTTTCCCACAGGGTTCTGCAAAGCAAACTCAACAAGCCTGGCAGCATCTCTGAAGGGAGCTACCTTCCACTCTCTCTACATATGGCTCCCAGAGAAGAGTCATATTGGACTCAAAAGATATTTCAAAATTTAGGACGTTGTACATCAGATTGCCCGGCACTGCCCTTCCATGTGTTCCTGTCATCGTGCTCTTGTCCAGGAGGTGGGTGGCAGCGATAATCAGGCTGTCGGAGGGATTTACATGCAACCCAACACAGCTGAACAGAGTGCCAGCTGATCCTGTGCACAGTATGTGCCTCTCCTGCTGGTTCCTCCTCAGCAACTTCCTCAATGGAGGAATATTTTCTGATCTGTGTTGGATACAAAGCCAGAAATGGTCCTGACTCCTGAACATTTTTGAAAACGTGATGATTCTGCTCATTTAAAGAAATTAAAAACCTGCATTTATATTGTGCTTTTCACTGGATGTCAGGATGCACTTTACAGCTGATGAAGTGCTTTTGAAAGGTAGTCACTATTGTAATGTAGGAAGTTAATTAGGGTACAGTAAGCTTCCTCAAACAGCAATGGCCAGATTATCGAAAAAAACACAAAATACCAGAGGAAGTCAGCATGTGGAGAGAGAAATAGAGTTAAAGGTGCATGTGCAAGTTGATCCCTTGTTGATTAGCTTCAATGGTTTGCTTGGGGTGCAGAGTGATGCCAACAGTGTGGATTCAATCCTTGTACTGACAGTAGTATTTCATGGTAGTCTGCTTCCTCACCTGGCCCCATACAGAGTGGTACCTCTCAAGTAGGGCTAAGGAGAAACACCCCAAGCTCTGATGTTTGTTTTCAGATCCTGCCCTCCTTTAATCCTTTCACAGCTTCTGTTAAACAACTTTGCAACATGTTTTGACTCCTTGAGATCTAAAGAAGAGCTATATTGTATTTGTTAACTGTTTCTCTCTCCCAGACCAACTGAGCTCCTCCAGCGTTTTCTGTTATTATTTCAGAATTCCATCATCTGCAGTTTTTTTGACTTTATTTGAGTGATCAGATAATCTTGTGGCAGTAACTCAGGGACAAATATTGTCTCAAGACACTGTGGATAACTTCCTGCCCCACCTTTTCAAAATATTGGTTTGCCAGAGGCACAATCTGTCATTGTAAGAATGGATCTGTTGTTGCAAGTATGCTGAAGATTAATTAGGGTAGCAATCCCTGGAAACCACAAACGTTGTTGTTGAATGCGTATAACTGCATGCCAATAGTTAGATCATGCGTGATTGAACTTGGACTTCAGTAAAGCCTTTAACAAAGTTCCACATGGCAGACTAATTAGTAAAGTTAGATCAAATGGGATTCAGCATGAGCCTACCAATTGGATACAATTGGCTTTCTGGTAGGAGACAGAGGAAGGTTGTGTTTTGGACTGGAGGCCTGTGACCAGCGGTGTTCCACAGGGGGATCGGTACTGGTCTACTTTTGTTTGTCACTTATAAAAATGAGTTTGGTGAGAATATGGAGACATGGTTAATAGATGATACCAAAATTGATGGTTTAGTGGACAATGAAGAAGGTTACCTAAGACTACAAAGAGATCTTGTTCAATTGGGTCAACAGGCTGAGGAATAGCAGATCGAGTTTAATTTGGATAAATATGAGATATTGCATTTTTGACAGGACTCATACAATTAATGGTAGGGCCAATGTAGAATAGAGAGACCTAGGGGTTCAGCTACACAATTCTCTGAAATTTGCCACACAGGTAGACAATGTTATCAAGAAGGCATTTAGCATGCCTGCCTTCATTGCCTAGACCTTTGAGTTTTGGAGTTGGGATATCATGTTGAGGTTGTATAGGACATAGGTGAGGCCTCTTCTTGAGTATTCTGTGCAGTTCTGGTTTTCCTGTTATAAGAAGAATGTTATTAAACATGCCAGAGTCCAGGAAAGATTTACCAATATGTTGCCGGGGATGGAGGGTTTGAGATACAAAAATAGACTGGAAAGGTTGGGATATTTTTCACTGGAGTTTACTAGGTTAAAAGGTGACCTTATAGAAGTTTATAAAATCATGAGGGGCATAGATAATGTGAATGACAAGGATCTTTTCACGAGGGTGGGGGAGTTCAAAGCTAGGAGGCATATTTATGAGGTGAGAGAAGAAAGATTTAAAAGGACATGGGGGCAAATTTGTTTTTCGAGTGGTTCATATATGGATTGGACTGCCAGAGAAAGTGGTGGATGCAGTTACTGTTGCACTGTTTAAAAGACATTTAGATAAGTTCATGAACTGGAAAGGTTTGAAGGGAAATGGGCCAATTGCAGGCAGGTGGGACTAGTTTAGTTTGGGAACATGGTCGGTGTGGACTGATTGGACCATGCTCTTTGAATCTATGACTCAATGAAAAAGAATGAAAGAGCATGGCCTGGAACCT
The DNA here is from genome assembly GCF_004010195.1 of Chiloscyllium plagiosum. Taxonomy (NCBI): domain Eukaryota; kingdom Metazoa; phylum Chordata; class Chondrichthyes; order Orectolobiformes; family Hemiscylliidae; genus Chiloscyllium; species Chiloscyllium plagiosum. Next base: position 15,747,685 of record NC_057736.1, read on the forward strand.
GAACAATCAAAGTAAAAGTCCATTGTCACATTTATTTTGTTGTTACTCAGTTTTCACATTTAAATGGACTAAAATTTATTCCAGTGACGCATTGTGCAGATTTAAACTAGCCCATGATTAGAAGTGAACACACATTAAATTCTAGGTATTATGAGACATTTGGAAATCAGCCCAAATATGCAAACTGCACTTTTACGTTTTTCTGTCTGTATTGTCACACCACCTTCTTTCACTCTTTCCTATAGCTGATGTAATACAGAGCCACAATCAGATGGTTCACACCTGAAGCCAGGTATTTGATAGGGGTACTGGATTGCAACACTGTGATATCTCTCTACATTTGTAAATTGGCCACTGATGCACTTTGATAGGGGATCCAGAGTGGTACACAGGAGAGCTTTTAATTTTCACTCTATGTATCATGTATCTCTATCCACTGTGGTTTCTATGGATGAGGTTTAGGTTTGCGTTAAGCTTTGGGGGTCACTGATTGGGTCTTTTACAAGATGCTGAGTTTCATATGGCTGCTGAGGCAAGAGAAAAGGTGAGCTGGCCCAACGTTTCCTGCTACCAGCAGTCAGCTGGCTTCCCCTCTCGGCAATTTTCAGGATTGGGGTAAGGGTAAAAGAGTAAGATGATGCCTACCTCCTCACAACTGCCATTCGGCATATCTGAAATATCCTCTGTTTTCCAAAACGTATGTTTACCCTCCTTAAACTTGCCTCACCATACAAATTCCCAATTCCTGGAGTTGTTTCCATTGTCTTCTTTAGTCCTCTCACAAGGGTAGGAACATGCTTCCTTTTACCTGGGTGACCAGGACTGCAGGCACTGCTGTCCACTCTTTCTGAATTGGATTTCAATGTAGCAGATCCCTCAGGCAGAACACAACTTATGTTTATTTGTGTGGGCTATTTCAGGGGATGCTGATTGTTGCATTTGTTTTCTAATTGGACAGTTCTCGAGTTCAAATTCTGTTCAGACTAAAGCCTGTAGCAGTTCAAGTTATTTGAAATCTGCTCTTTGAACATGTTCCTGCATAACAACCTTACAAAATTGTATAGCCATCAAAATGATGCCCATTGATTGATATTCTGTTCTCCAGTTATGGTCAACTCATGGGCTCAGGAACCTCCAAAAGTGTTTCCAGCTCTTTTGCATTACCTTGTTTCATTATACTTGCCACCAGAGGAGCTGCCTTTGTTCATGCCTTGATTCAGAAGATCAGTTCAATTGATGTGACCCCTGCATTTCTGAAATAGCTGCAGCCCTCAGCAGCTTGCAGCCTGGATCTTTAATACTCTCATTGTGTCCACACTCACTGACGCTGAGAAACTTGTTTTGTCGAGTCAGACAGGGGAAATACTCCAGATGCTGGAACTCTGAAACAGACACAGACAATACCAGAGAAATTCAGCAGGTCCGGCAGCATCTGTGGGGAGAGAAAAGCAGAATTAATATTTCAAGTCTGGTATGGTGCCAGTTCTCCTGAGTTTCCCCAGCATTCTCTGTGTTTGGTACACATGGTTGTAACAGAAATTTTTTAATCCACCTATTTACATTATTTCACACTTCTAGAGCAGGTGGGACTTGAACCTGAGCATCCTGGCTCAGATGTAGGGTCACTACCACTGCACCACAAGAGCCACAATAGTTATACAGCTTGAGAGGACAATGTATAATCAAAAAGCCTAGATTTACCTTCATTTAAATTGCCTGGCAAAGGTCAAACAAGGAAAAGAAATTACATGAAAATTGGTAAAGATTTGGAATGCAGTCACTTGTATTGAGGTGGATACAGATTCAAATCTCTGCTCGGTAGGAAACTGAATAAATATTTGGATACAAAATAATTGGGGTGGGTTTGGCAAGTGATGTTGGGCAGTGGTGGGACTGACTAGATATCTCTTTGAAAGGTCTTGTTCTGAGCTGCAGTACTCTGGGGGACGCAAAGTGCATTGAAAGGTGTTCAACAGAGATGAATGGTTAAAATGGAAGCACCAGGGCTCGGGGTTTCTCTGCCTGGCCCAGTTGGGAGGTATCATTGTGCATCAAGCATGGGGCAATTTGAGGAGGCAGACCACCATGAACTATCAAAGTCAGGATGAGGATTGAACTCACACTGTTGGCATTGTTTTGCACCACATACATGTTAACCAACCATCACCAGTAGACTCAGGTTAAGGAGTCAGTCATTTAGGGTTTGACACAGAGATGGTGAAGGAATGGTGATATATTTTCATGATGTGGAGGTGCCGGTGTTGGTCTGGGGTGGACAAAGTTAAAAATTTCATAACACCAGGTTATAGTTCAACAGGTTTATTTGGAAGCACTAGCTTTCGGAGCACCGCTCCTTCATCAGGTAGCTAGTGGAGTAGGATCATAGGACACAAAATTTATAGCAAAAGATCATAGGATCATACACTGATGCAATATGTTGAACAAACCTAGGTTGCTGTTAAATCTTTCATTTTTTAGAATGGATTGCAGGTTTCGATTCCTTAGTATGTAAATCCCAGAACCTCTTTCAAGTCACATTCCTGAGGTAACTTATGGTTTTGTAAAAAATATATTTTCAAATTAGGATGATAACTAACTTGAAATGGAACTTGGAATGTACTAGATGTTCTGATCTGATGCCTGCAGCTACAATTTTCTACCTCAGGGATGAGAATGCTACCAACTGAACTCAGCTGGCCCTTCATGTGCAGATACGTGAATATTAAAACTAGTTGACCTGTCGACCATTCTGTGAATTTCATGCATATTTGATGAATGTAATATGATCTACTCCTGGCTGCAAAATACACAGCACTTTCCTGAAACATATGGACTTACAAAGTGATTTGATGGCAACAGCTTTGACACATTTTCTCACATAAATGTTGGCAGCTGCTGAGAGGAAGCCATTGGGAGAGAGTGGGGCATCAAGAGGTAAGGTGGATAGAGTGGGTAAGGTGGCAGATCCAGGGATAGGGTGATAGATGTCCACAGAGCATCAGTTTCTTGGTACGCCTGGAGTTAGAGCAGTTCTTAATTCCTCTCGTTTGAATAGTTTGCCATTGGAAGTAGGTCGGAGACCTCCAACGTCAGACTAATTCAGAGTTAGGGACTTACTCGCAAAAAGTGGGGATAAATGGGTACTTTTCTGATTGGAGATCAGTGGCTAGTAGTGGGGGTGACTCAGGGATCAGAGTTGGGACTGCAGTTGTTTACAATTTACATAGACAACTTGGCATTGAGGACCAAGCATACTGTGTCAAAGTTTGCATGTGACACTAAGATGAGTAGTAGAGCAAAGTGTGCAGAAGATGCTGAAAGTCTGCAAAGGGATACTGACAGGTTAAGTGAGTGGACAAGGGTCTGGCAGATGGAGTACAATGTTAGTAAATGTGAGGTCATCCATTTTGGTAGGAGTAATAGCAAAATAGACTATTTAAATGGTGAAAAGTCGCAGCATGCTGCTGTGCAGAAGGACCTGGGATGTCCTTGTGCATGAATCACAACAAGTTGGTTTGCAGGTGCAGCAGGAAATTAAGAAGGCAAATAGAATATTGTCCTTCATTGCTGGAGGGGTGGAGTTTAAAAACAGGGAGGTGATGTTGCAGCTGTATAGGGTGCTGGTGAGGCCACACTTGGGAAACAGTGTACTGTTTTGGTTTTCTTATTTGAGAAAGGATGTATTGGCACTGGAGGCAGTGCAGGGAAGGTTCACTAGGTTGATTCTGGAGTTAAGAGGGTTGGCTTATGAGGAGAGATTAAGTAGACTGGAACTACATGCATTGGAATTTAGATGAATGATGGGGTATCCTTTAGAAACATATAAAATTATGAAGGGAATAAATAGGACAGATGCAGGAGGCTGTTTCCACTGAAGGGTGAAACCAGAACTAGGGGCATACCCTCAAAGTAAGGGGGACTGAACTGAGGAGGAGCTTCATCACCCAAAGAGCTATGAATCCCTGGACTTCCCTGCCCAGTGAATCAATTGAGGCTACCTCATTAAGAGTTTTTAAGGCAAAGACAGGTAGATTCCTGAAAGGAATTAAGGGTTACTGTAAGCAGGGGGCTAAGTAGAGCTGAGTTCATTCCAAAGATCAACCTTGTTCTTATTGATTGGTGGAGCAGGCTCGAGGGGCCTGCTCCTATTTCTGATGTTCCTATTAATAGCAGCTGAAATGTTTGCATGTGGGCACTGTAGAGTTGATTTTCTTCCCCTACATTAGCCAGGCTCAACGTAAAGACAGGTTAGAACGATTGCGAGCATCCTTACCTGAAAGGGGCGAGTGTGTTCACTTCCAACTCTGTAGTAGCAACAGCAGTCTCTATGCCCAGTGGTGCTCCAGACAATTGACAGTTACCAGCCACTTGAGAACAGAATTTACCTTACTGTGGCCACGATCTCATGCCAGTGAAGGCTGAGTGCAGTTAAATAGCATTGGACTCCTCCGACAGAAACAACATTGGGGGCCTACTGGCTATCCAACCAGTGGCAGAGATGGGGATGCTAATTGCAGGAACTAAATTCAGTTCCACTTGACAGATCATACTCGTGCCTGCTGTTGATGTGAATTATCCACTTCATCCCTTCATTCTTTTATCCTCATAAACCACAAAAGTTCATCCCTTTGAATATTTATCAAATTCCATTTTGAAAGTCACTGATGAATTTTGTTTCACTGCCCTTTCAGGATTTGCATTCCAGATCGTAATGACTCACTGGATAATGTATTATTCCATTGTGTTGCCCCTAGTTATTTGCCTGGAACCTGTGTCCCTTGGTTATTGACCCTCCTGCCACTGACAACAGTAATCTGTAAGTGTACAGGTACGTTATGTACCAATAATTCCTAAATCATTCGACAGTTTTCAAGAGTTTACGTACAAATATCCTAACAATTAATCAGTGAATAACATTTGGACAGTCAGGTTATATAAAATTCTGTTTGTGAAACTGCTTCCTGTGGTTACTGAGGGAAGGTTTTTGTTGCTCTGGTTAACATCAGCACGGTTTTGCTGCCATAGATGAGGCATACATGGTATCAAAGTGAATATGTTGGTCTGCTTGGTGTGGTTGTGTGGTTACCAATACCATCCATATTTGGGGATTGTGTTTGTATATGTATTTGATATTCATATAGTTGTATTATTGTGAATGGTATTCAAACATCAGATGGGGATACTGTGAATGGCATTAATATAGATTGTGTTGGAATGACTGAGTTGATAGGAATGTTATGAGTATGATTGGTATTTGTATGAATGTATGGTCCTTGCATAGATACTGTGTTGCATGGCTACTGTACACATTGTTGTGGTCAAATAGTATGGTATAGACCAGCTGTTTTCCTTTCAAGATGTCACGGTAAAGCATCATAATTCTCCATTAAATGTTGCTATAGCACCCATGATAAACACCAAAGATCAGTCCTACAAAGGTTGCAATGAACAAAGAACAATACAGCATATGGACAGACCCTTTGGCACCCCCAAGACTGCACAAGACATGATATCTTTCTAAACTAACACCTTTGGCCTCTTTACGATCTGTATCTCACTAGAGTCATAGAGTCATAGAGATGTACAGTACGGAAACAGATCCTTCGGTCCAACTTGTCCATGCTGATCAGATATCCTAACCTAATCAAATCCCATTTGCCAGCACTTGACCCATATCACTCTAAACCCTTCCAATTCATATACCCATCCAGATGCCTTTTAAATGCTGTAACTGCACCAGCCTCCACCATTTCCTCTGGCAGCTCATTCCATACACGCACCGCCCTCTGCATGAAAAAGTTGCCTCTTATGTTCCCTTTTATATCTTTCCCCTCTTACCCTCAACCTATATCCTCTAGTTCTGGATTTCCCCATCCCAGAGAAAAGACCTTATCTATTTATCCTATCCATGCTCCTCATGATTTTATAAGCCTTTTTAAAGTCACCCCTCAGCCTCCGACGCTCCAGGGAAAACAGCCCCAGCTTATTCAGCCTCTCCCTATAGCTCAAATCCTCCAACCCTGGCAACATCCCTGTAAATCTTATCTGTACCCTTTCAAGTTTCACAACATCCTTCCAATAGGAAGGAGACCAGAATTGCATGCATTATTTCAACAGTGGCCAAGCCAACGTCCTGTACAGTCATAACATGACCTCCCAACTCCTGTACTCAATACTCTGACCAATTAAGGAAAGCATTCAAATCGCTTCTTCACTATCCTATCTACCTGAGAGTCTACTTTCAAGGCGCTGTGAACCTGCACTCCAAGGGCTCTTTGTTCAGCAACAGACCCTAGGACCTTACCAGTAAAGGTATAAGTCCTGCTCTGGTTTGCTTTCCCAAAATGCAGCACCTCACATTTATCTAAATTAAACTCCATCCGCCACTCCTCAGCCCACTTGATCAAGATCCTGTTGTAATCTGAGGTAAATTTCCATCACTGTCCACTACACCTCTAATTTTGGTGTCATCTGCAAACTTACTAACTATACCTTCTATGTTCACATCTAAATCATTTATATAAATGACAAAACGTAGTGGACCCACTACCGATCCTCGTGGCACACCACTGGTCACAGACCTCCAGTCTCAAAAGCACTCCTCCACCACCACCCTCTGTCTTCTACCATTGAGCCAGTTCTATAGCCAAATAGCTAGTTCTTCCTGTATTCCATGAGATCTAACCTTACTAACCAGTCTCCCATGGGGAATCCTGTTGAACGCTTTACTGAAGTCCATGTAGATTTCACCCACCGCTCTGCCCTCACCAATCCTTTTTGTTACTTCTTCAAAAAACTCAATCAAGTTCATAAGATATGATTTCCCATGCACAAATCCATGCTGACTATCCCCAATCAGTCCTTGCCTTTCCAAATAACATATACATCCTGTCCCTCAGGATTCCCTCCAACAATTCCCTCCACCACTGATGATGGACTCACTGGCCTATAGTTCCCTGGCTTTTCCTTACCACCTTTCTTAAATAGTGAGAGCATGTTAGCCAACCTCCAGTTTTCTGGCACCTCATCTGTGACTATTGATGATACAAATATCTCAGCAAGTGCCCAGCAATCACTTCTCTAGCTTCCTACAAAGTTCTCAAGTACACCTGATTAGATCCTGGGGATTTATCCACTTTTATGCATTTTAAGACATCCAGCACCTCCTCCTCTGCAATATGGACATTTTTCAAGATGTCGCCATCCATTTCCACACATACCATATCTTCCATGTCCTTCTTCACAGTAAACACTGATGCAAAATACTTGTTTAGTATCTCTACCATCTTCTGCAGCTCCACACATAGTATGTCTTGCTGATCTTTGAGGGGTCCTATTCTCTCCCTAGTTACCCTTTTGTCTTTAATGTATTTATAAAAACCCTTTGGATTCTCCTTAACCCTATTTGCCAAAGCTATCTCATGTCCCCTTATTATCCTCCTGATTTCCCTCTTAAGTATACTCTTACTGCCTTTAACCTCTTCTCAGGATTTACTTGATTTCTGCTGTCTACACCTGACATATGCTTCTTTCTTTTTCTTAACCAAAACCTCAATTTCTCTAGTCATCCAGCATTCCCTATACCTATCAGCCTTTCCTTTCACCCAAACAGGAATATACTGTCTCTGAACCCTCGTTATCTCATTTTTGAAGGCTTCCCTTTTCCAGCCATCCCTTTACCTGTGAACATCTGCCCCCAGTCAGCTTTTGAAAGTTCTTGCCTAATACTGTCAAAATTAGCCTCTCTCAAGTTTAGAACACTATTCCCTGCCTTCTCAAGTGTTTGCCAAAATGCCTCTTAAACATTGCTGCCTCCACCACCTCCTCTGGCAGCATATTGCAGGCAGTTACCGCCCTCTGTAAAAAAAAACTTGCCTCTCACTGATTAAAAAGACGTTTCAAAATTCTCCACCGCAGAGAAATGTGGAAGTGAGATAATTGGAAGTGTTTGAAGAGGAGTTGATCAATTTTTCTTTGAAGTATCAGGGAGTTGGCAGTGATTCTGAGCTGGCACAAAAGAGGAGTTGAGGCTTGGGGCATATCAGCCATGACCTTGTTGAGTGGTGTGGCAGGCTTGAGGACCAAATGGCCTAATCCTATTCCTGTTTGTTATGCTCTCATGTTTGTTCAACGTTAGAAAATAAATCAAGTCATGCTATTAATGAAGCTTCCTTGGAATTAAATTCAATTCTCTGACTGAGCACCTGGTTGCCAATTGTTTTGACAACTGCACAGCATCTGGCTGTTAACTCAGTCTCATTTGCTGAGAATTGGGTAGGGTGTGGTTGGAGTTGCGTGATATTGTCAACTATTTTAAGTGCAAAAGAGGTAAGGGAATGGGCAAGACCGAATCTAAAGCTGCAATGCTTGTTTAGGCTGCGTTTAAGGTGGAGACAGTAAGATGTAGTGCTAATGTCACTGGACTAGACGTTTGGAAGTCCAGGCTGATGTTCTAGGAACCACAAATTCAATTTCTCAAAATTGCATCTCACAGAATTAAAATATAATCAGTAATCTGGAATTGAAAACTAGTTTCATTAATAATGACCATGAAACTATAATTGATTTTTCTAAAATTCTGCCTAGTTCCCAGATGTTCTTTAAGAAAAGAAAGTTTGGCCATCAGGTATCTCTAGACCAGGCTTGTCCTCAAAGCAGTCTTGGTTCGTGCTGTAGCTCACTCAGGAATCCTATCCAGCCATGGAGCAAGCTTCCAAACAAGGTAAGTAGAGCAAACCTATCAGGAATAAACACATAGGAGAAGTAATCTCTGAGTGGAAGAACAGTGAACTGTTTGAATGACCCAACCTTCAGCTTCCCCCGCCCCTCCAATCCCTGGGTGCACTTTTGAGGCTGTGAAAGGAAGATTGCTTAGGACAGAAGCTAGAAATGCTGCAGCGAGTATCTCACCTCCTAACTCCCCAAGGCCTGTCCATCATCTACAAGGCAGCAGTGTGATGGAATAATCCCCACTCCCCTGGATGACGGCAGCTCCAACAACAGTCAAGAAGCTTGACCACCCTCCGGATCAGAACAGCCCACTTGATTGGCCCCACATCCACAAGCATTAGCTCACTCCAACACCAGCTTGGTAGGTGTATCATGTACAAGATGCACTGCAGAAATTCACTAATGGTCCTTAAACAGCACCTTCCAAACCCAGAGCCACTACCATCTAAAAGGACAAGTGCAGCAGATACATGGGAACACCACAGCTCCAAGTTCCCTTCCAATCCATTCTCCATCCTGACTTGGAAATATATAGCCATTCCTCCCTTTTGGCTAGCTCAAGATCCTGGAATTCCCTCCCTACTTGCATTGTGGGTCTACCTACAGCATGTTGACTGCAGTGGTTCAAGAAGGCACTGCCTTCTCAAGGGCAATCATCTAGAAATGAGCAATAAATGCTGGCCTGGCCAATGACACCCACATCCCACAAATAAATGAAAAAACACCGTATGGGCAGGGGAGGAGACGTGGTTGGGTATCACCAAGTGGGTTGGGGGATGACCTGTGAGTGATTTCGGAGAATTCAGTTGAAATGGCAAAGTGGGCATGGTAGGAGCTGGTGGAGCCTGTGAGAGGGAGTGAGAGAGTGTGTCGAAAAGTGAAGGAGTTTTTGTGTGTTGGATCTTGAGAAAATGAATGTGCGTACGGCATTGGGAATGTTCTTAGGAGAGAGATGTGTGTGTGGGAGGGAGGGGTAAGGGAGAGTGTGTGTACACAGGAGGAGTGCAATGGGAGAGAGTGAGATAGATTAGATTACTTACAGTGTGGAAACAGGCCCTTCGGCCCAACAAGTCCACACCACCCTGCCAAAGCGCAACCCACCCATACTCCTACATCTACCCCTTACCTAACACTACGGGCAATTTAGCATGGCCAATTCACCTGACCTGCACATCTTTGGACTGTGGGAGGAAACCGGAGCACCCGGAGGAAACCCACGCAAACACGGGGAGAATGTGCAAACTCCACACAGTCAGTCGCCGGAGGCGAGAATTGAACCCGGGTCTCTGGCGCTGTGAGGCAGCAGTGCTAACAGTGTGCGTGAGGAAGGGAGTGTGTGCATGGGAGGAAGGTCCACAGGAAACAGGAAGTGTGAGGGAATGGAAGAGAAGGAGCATATGTGTGAGTGAGAGTGTGGGTGTGAAAGTATATGTTTGGCGGCGATGGAGGGAGGGAGTGAGTAGGGTGTGAGGGTGTAAGAGAGAGTGTGTGACCCTGAAAGTTAGTGAGCTAGACACTGAAATGTACTTCCCTAACTCCACCTCCCCAAACCCCTATCCCTAAAGCAGGCTGGGATAGAAGGAAAACCCAGGCAAAAGGCGAACTACTTCCAACCCCTTCTTTCCTATGAATTCCACTAAGGCCAGCTTCGAGTGCAAATTATCGGAGGTGAATGCAAGTTCAGTATTGATTAACCTTAAATAAGCTGCGCCCCATTTCCCAGGCTCTTCCTCAGTGATCAGGACTCGGGGCCTAATTTGTCTCTCTCTCTCTCTTGATGTTCCTTAAAATGAGGCAGCAAAAAAAAAGTTTTTGCTTTTCGATGACAATCTTTATTGATTAAATGCTTATTTAAATTGTTGCTTTTTTTTGAAATTCACGTTTACTGTTGCTTTGTCTTCCCAAAACATAATGATTAGCTTCCCGAGAGGGAGAAAAATTGAAATGTGCTCCCCCTACTGTGCATGAAACGGTTGGACAACCATCCTCGAGACCCACCAGCAATCAACACCAGAATTGCTGGAAGTACCCGCAGCCCATCAAAGAGTAATTGGAATCCAGGCAGGACACTGTTTTGTCCTACGAAAACATTGCTTAAAGAATGGAAGTGACTGCAGGCAGAGATATTTTTAACCAACTTGTTCAGGCATGTATATGACACACTCCTTGAGCAGATGGGCCTCCTGGTGCAGAGGTAGAATCACTGCCACTGAGCTAAAATAGCCTTTGATCATAGCTATAGATATTTTCGAACCAACTTGTTCACAAGAGCCCTTGATTGTACATATAAAGCAGGATTTCAGGGGGGTGCTTGTGGCACAGTAGTAATGTCCCTACCTCTGAGCTCAAAGGTCCAGTTTCAAATCCTGTCGTCACCAGAGGTGTGCAATAAGATCTCTCAATAGGTTAATTAGAAACAAGCTATGATGGTAATCTGAAGTATCATTATGTGGCTAGTTGACAATAAAATTGCCTGCTAGCCCCCTTAAACAGTGCAATTTTGATGGATAAAGTTTCAGTTGCCCCCCCCCCTTTCTTTTGTTTTATATCTGGAAATGCTGTCACACACAACCAAATGAATAATGTTTTGTTTATTGACCTCTCCTAACAACAACCTAAGGGTAAACATGTTCAGACTGAACATTGTTTGTGTCACTTGAAGGTCTGGCATTCACTATGGCTCATTGTGCTGCTGGAGGTTTCATTTTTGAAAATCAGTGGGAAACTTTCTGGGACACTTTGTTGAGAATTTTCGCATACTCTAGCAAGAGATACTTTGGAAATTCCCTCAGAACTTCACCTAGAAAGAGTGTGTGCTGTGCCCATCTTGCCAGAAGAAAGAAATTGCATCTTGTTAGGCATCCAGTTAATCTACAGAGGAAATGGAATGGGGGAGGATGGTGGTGTTGTGGAAGAGGAGAATGGAGGCGTTGAAGGGGGAGATATAGGTTGCTAGGAGGAGATGAAACCAGGCAAGGAAATGAACGAGCTGCTGCAGAAGAAAGGGAGAGGAGGTCATGATGGACATTTTCCCCCAACACAGGAGAATAGATGAGGAAGGTAAGATGGACAGTTTACCCCAATGAAGGAGGGAGGATGAGGAGGGCAGGTTGGACATTTCATCCTCACTCCCCCTCAAATGGAGACAGGGCATCCAACTCTAGACCTCTGCAATTGTAGCAGAGAACCTATGCACCCCTTTGTTTCAGTCTCTGAAGCCTGCCGCAGTGTCTGACAGCACATGCTTTGAGTGCAAGTGCGAGCCCATGCACATTGGTCCACTAGAATTGTGTCTAATCAGCATGAGTGTTAAACTTGCAGGTGTCTGATTGAATGTCTTCAGGCAAATTGAAGTTCTGGTAATCAGCAATGAGCCCAAAATGCACGCTGGAACTAGACTTTCCAACAGGTGTGATTTATTGGCACAGCACCCTCTTCAGGTTGGCTTTCACTCTTTGTATCAAAACACCCCCACAAATCATTCCAATGTACAATAACAACAACTTTAATTTCCTGCTCCTCATCACAGTTTTTAAAAAAAAAGACATACATTGATATTGTTATTTTCATTAACCATCAAACTTCTCAAAATACTCAGTGGTAAGCACTGCTGCTTTACAGCACTAGAGACGGGTTCAATTCCAGCCTCAGGCAACCGTCTGTGTGGAGTTTGCACATTGTCTGCGTGGGTTTCCTCCAGGTGCTCCGGTTTTCTCCCGCAATCTAAAAATATGCAGGTCAGGTGAATTGGCCATGTTAAATTGCCCATAGTGTTAGGTGCATTAGTCAGGGGTAAATATGGGTCTGTGTGGGTTACTCTTTGGGGGTCGATGTGGACTTGTTGAGCCAAAGGGCCTGTTTCCATACTGCAGGGAATCTGATCTAATCTAAACCATGAAGTACTTTTGTGGTCATTGTACTAATGTACTAATATTAGCCAATTGTACTCACAGTAAACTCCCACAAACAGCAATATGATAAGGGCCATGGATATCAGCTCAAATACTGCAGAGAACTCCACAGAGGTGGCACAGAACCTTTTTATCTCTGTCAGAGCACACAGATCAGGGCCTTGGTCTGACATCTCATCCAAAAGATGGGATCTCTGACAGTGCAACACTACCTCAGTGTCCATTTTGACTTTTAATGCTTCAGTCCTGAAGAGCTAGTTTGAACCAGAACACTTGTCACTTCAAGGCACTTATGCTATCAACTGTACCACAGCTGACATACTTCACTGAGCATGTCGATAAGAATTTGCTTCCCGTAACACTCTCAAAATATTAACAAATAGCGTTATTGTTACTCATAATCACTGCCCAGCAAGGGGGAAGTGAGACAATAACCTCAAGGAAATGAAAATGATGCTTCAATCTTACTGACAGGGCGATTGTAACCAGAAGTGCCTCCCAAAACACAGACAGGTGAACTATGCAGTCTGGAATGTTGTAAATCAGTCTAATAAAAAAAATCTTATTTAGAAACAACACAAATAACAAGGAATAAAATGAAAATCAGTTTCCTAAGGAGAAGGTTCAGGACATGGCAGAGTCTCCCAGTAGGGAATAAGTTTGTGCATTTCTGTAGCACCTTTTATGATCTCAGGGTGCATGCCCCAAATAACTTCTTAAAGTATAGTCACTGTTGTAATTTAGGAAACAGGGTAAATGTTTTATCCATTTTATGGAGGGAGGAGTAAGGGTAATTTAGAAAGGGGTTACCTTTTATTTGGCAGGAGGTTAAGGAAACATCCCTTTCAGATATAAAGCATCTGTAATTTCCTTTCCTCCTTCTGCGTGATATAACACACAAACTCCCAAAATTATAATTGAATGAGGCACAAACTGAACACATACTGAAATGTCCATTTGATTTAAACAATCCATTAAAACCTTTTAATTTTCTGAATATTGCTGAAAACAATCTGAGGAGTTGTGGGGTGTGGGGAAGGATGGGGAGTGTGATAGAATGATAGTAGGCTTAAAGTTAACTCAGTATTCTCTTTGAGCACTTCTGTTTATTAATTTTGGACATGAGGTGAAAGAGTCAGCCAACTGATTATTGAGGAATATGTTGTCTTCTCAGCAGGAAGGCATGTTGGTTGATCAGTAACAAGAGTGGGCGGGCGGGGAGGGGGCAGGTTGGTTAGAAGTGGAAGAATATGTGAAATCTTATAGAATGCATCCAACCAGAATTTCCAATCTGACTGAAATTTTCCCACTCCCAATATCCAGGCAATTAATGAAGATATGATGCCACACTGAGCAATCTAATTAAAATTTCTAAATGTACATGAAGACTATTATCAGCAATAAAAATCTGAAGCAGGCTGATGTGATAGCATATGTAGACCAAGCATTGGAAAAGGGAACTGGGAGACTGCAAAATCTGTGGACTGGACAAACAAAAAAGGGAGAAGAGGACAACAGAGAAAAGGGAGATGTCCCAGCACATCAACAATTCTTACAAGGAGTTGAGCAGTGGCTTTAATTGCCTTATGAGTTTAATAAATCTAAGAATGGCCACATGACCATTACCTCAATCAGGAGAAGATTTGGGTTGCCATGACTCAAGAAATGGAGGAAATCATCAAAGTAAATAAATCAACACATTTTATGGATCTTTTTGTCTTGTGTTTTTTTGGATAATTCGCAAGAAATACTACTTCAAGGGGAAAACCATCATTTATACTGTACGAAGGGAGAGCACCAATTAGTAACTGGGCTGAAATGATTTTTTTGCCATAATAGGGCATGCTTCTCCTTGATTCACTTTTTCCAGATAATTCCACTTACTCACAAAAATATTTTTATTGTCCGAGAGCCACAACCACGGTAATTGATGATGGAGTAATAAATGGGCTTTCTTCAGACTCAATGTGTTGTGCACTATACAGAGAAGGGATAGCTACATCTGATGAATGCATCTCCCTCCAACATTCATACCCACAAGCCAGAGTCAGACACACTACCACTGTGTCACAAGCCCACAATGGAATAATGTCCCAGCAAATAGGGTGGCATGGTGGCTCAGTGGTTAGCACTGCTGCCTCACTTCACCAGGGATCCAGGTTCGATTCCAGCCTTGGGCAACTCTGCATAGAATTTGCACAAACTCCCCGTGTCTGCGTAGGTTTCCTTTGGGTGCTCAGGTTTCCTCCCACAGTCGAAAGATATGTAAGTTAGGTGGATTGGCCATGTTAAATTGTCTATAATGTCCAGGGATATATAGGTTAGGTGGATTAGCCATTGGAAGTGCAGGTTTACAGTGACTGGGTGGGATGTTCTTTGGAGGATCTGTGTGGACTCGATGACGTTTGAATGGTTTATTTGTGTCAATTTAGGAATTACTGTTCTGGTGACAAAACCACCATATTACCATAACCCAGTTAAAATGAGACGATTAGCATTTGCATTAGCATACTGAGCCAAAGCACCTTTCCAATATTTCGAGTTGAGGCTTGACATTGCTCCTTATTCAGTCTGCCCTACCCCAGACTATCATTCCCATCCAACGTCTGATTCAAGAAATGCAGGAATTTCGAATTCAGCAAAGTGACTGAATCTTACTTTCCGGGATGTGGGTGGTGAGATTCGATTGCTTTTATCCCTATGTCTGTCGATGATATACTGCCACACATGAGCCGACCACCCAGTGTGGAGAGACTGGATGGAACAGCAATTGACATTGTCTAATAGCTGACGTTTTCAGACTGCAACCATCCCTCTCAAAGCAGCTGTGCAGCAGCAAACTAACCATTCACCAAGCCACCAGACAGCTCAAGATGGTGATGTGGTGCAATTCGTTCTCTCTATCTCATGGGGGTCACTGTTCCACGAAAACCAGGACCAATAACCATTCGTTCATCTTTAACCGTCTCCCATCAAATACAAACAAACACAAACACTGGTGAATTAGGGTTGTGAGGGTTGTGAGGACTTTGCAGCCTCTTGTTTTCTCAGATTAAATTACCTTGCCATTTATTACTGTTGTGGGCAAATTGGCTGCCATTTTTCTTACAATTTAACAGCAATTATGCTTTTATAAAGTTAGTGGCCTGAACTTGGCTAGACAAGGTATAATTTCAAGGATTGCAGATCATACAAAGCTTGGAGATACAGCAAAACAGAACAAAGATTTAGACCTCAAGAGCATTTGGACAGTAAGATAAAATGGGCTTACGTATGGTTGATGAAATTTAATGCAGAAAAATGTAAAGCGATGCATTTTGCTAGGCAGAATGAGGAGAGATAATGGTGCAAATAGTGGAACTTTAAAGGCAAACTGGAATACAGAGACATGGGAGTATACGTACACAAGTCTTTGCTGGCTGGACAAGTTGTGAAGGTTTTTTTAAAAACTTTTGGAATCTTTGGCTTTAATAGAGAGCATAAGAAATAGGAGTGGAACTGGACCAAGAGCCTACACTGTCATTTAAACAAGCCTGGCTGATCTTTGGCTTCAATTCCACTTTCCTGTTCACTCCCACCATCCCTTGATTCCCTGAAAGATGAAAGCTCTATCTAACTCAACCTTAAATATATTGAATGATGGATCATCCATTGTCTTTTGGGGTGCAGAATCCCAAAGATTGAAAAGATTCTCCTCATCTCAATTGTAGATGATTGAACCCTTGGCCTGAGATGGTACCCTCATGTTCTAGATTCTCCCAGCCAGACGAAACAGCCTCTTCATATCTATGCTATAAAATTCCTTCACAATTCTTCATGTGTTAATGGCAGGCCAGATCACTATGTTGTATAAGCTGCTGTCCATGTTAAAGAATCTGCCACCATCCTCTTTTAGAACAGGGTCTGCTTGGTCTAGTGCATTACAGGAAGACCACATTTTGCTCTAACTAGAGCAGTCTCCTGTAGTTAACAAGGTATAGTTTATCACATGTCAGCAACTGGTTACAGGTTACATTGAAACGATTAACACTGTTACAGATATTGTGAGGAGGACAAGATGTTAGGTCTCACTCCTTTGCAATCCTAAGCTATTCAGCCCACGAGTCCACATGATATCATCACAGTTGGTGGTGCTGATGGCATTTTTCAGTATTCGCCTTGGCTGCCCCATTTATTACAGTATATTTCAATGAGATCACCTTTCATTCTTCAAAACCGTTAAACGTATTGGCCTAATTTACTCAGCCTCTCAACATAGGACAACTTTTTCATTCCAGGAACCAATCTAATGAACCTTCACTGTCCTACCTTCAATGTAAGAAAGTGAGGACACTGAGAATCAGAGTCAATAAGTATGACCCTGGAAAAGCACAGCAGGACAGACAGCGTCCGAGGAACATGTTTCGGGCCTGCTCTTTAGATACTGCCTGACCTGCTGTGCTTTTCCAGGGCCAGACTTTTTGACTTGACCTTCAATGTAAGCATATCCTTTCTTGAATATCGAGATCGAAACTGTGCACAGTATTCCAAGTATGGTCTCAACAAAGCCATGTACAATTGTAAAACACTTTCTCATTCTTATGCTCCAATCCCCTAGCAATAAAGGCCAGCATGTGACTTACCTTCCTAATTGCTTGCTGCACTCAAATGATATCTTTGCATTTCTTGATTACAATAAGTCCTGCTGGACAGTATTTACAAATGTCATGCCTTTTTAAAAATATCTTGCTTTTCTAATCCTATCATCAAACTGGATAACCATTCAGTTCTCAACATGATATCCTTTATGCCGCCTTGTCGCCAACTTATTTGCTTGCCTATGATCTTTTGCAGCCTTAGTGTCTTTTCTTCATAGCTTACTTTTCCAACTGGCTTATTGTTGTGAACAAACTTAGATACCTAGAATCAGTCTCTTCAACTAAGTCACTAGATAAGATTGCAAATAGCTGAGTCCCCAACACTTATCTTTGTGACACGACGTTAGTCATAGCCTGCCAACTTGAAAATGCTCTCTTTATGTACTCTTTGCTTCCTGCCTATTAACAAATTTTCTATTCATGGAGAGATAAACTCAACTCCAGGAGCCCTTATCTTGAGTATTTATGTCTATAATGTTAATTGATAGTTACATAAAATGTAAAACTAATACCTTGTTAATGAGCAACACACTATGATCATTGCCTAACATTTACAAATTACATAATTGGCTTTTATCCAAAGTTGCGTATGTTTCACAAAGATATTGCAGAATCACAGGATAGTCACAGCACAGAAGGAGGCCATATGGCCCATCATACTTGCACAGGCTCTTCAAATGAGCCTCATTACTAAGTGCCAATCTCTTGCTTTTTTGTTGTACGCCTGCATACTATTTCTATCCAAGTAATCACCCAATGCCGTCTTGAATGGCATTGCGTGATTACTTGAATCACCTTCCACTACATTTCCAAACAATGCATTCTATACCCTAGCTCCTTACTGCATGCTTTTTTTTCTCTCTCACATCCCTTTACTTCTTTTGCACATCATTTTAAATCTAAACCTGTTTGTTCTTGTTTCTTTTACAAGCAGGAACAGTTTCTCCCTATCTACTCTGTCTAGCCCACCCAGCAGAATAATTGTACTATTTCAAACACCATAATGCAATTCTTATCTCACCTACAAGGGGCACCATGTTGTCTTTATCAACCCTATCAAACCTTTTCTTAATCTCAAAGAATTCCTTCAGATCCTCCTACTATCCTCATTTTCTAGGGAAGAAAGACTTGGATCTGATCTTTTTTTTCTTAATTATTACAATTTTCTTTTCTGGTTCTAGTATATTTGTTTGCATTTTTCCCAGTACCTTTATATTATTTGATAATATGGAAGCTAAGAGAGCGAGTAGCATAATGGCAGTGCATCTACATCTAGACCAGACGTTCAGGGTTTTAGTCCCATGCCAGAGCTTGTTGGTAATGTAGTGTGCATTCATAACATGGCCAAGCAGGTAGATTGTTCCAATGCAGCTGAAAGTGGTAGGTAAGGGAGAAATCTTTTCTCAGGCTTCCTGAAGAAACCAATGGTGAACCACGGTAGTGCTTTCCCCTAAGGGTGGAACCATTAAATGGAAGTCCATGGGCAAACCCCTAGAAACAAGGATGGGAGAAAAGGCAAGCGGGCGAGAAAGAAGCTAGAGCATTATACTATGCTTACACGTAAGTGTGATCTAAACAAGTTCTTTTCTCTCAGTGTATTTTGTTGATCTACTGGTTATTAACTACCTGAATATATTTTTCATGATCTTACTTTGATTTCTTTTTGTCAGTTTCTTGTCTTATTCTGACCCGCACTTTCCACCATCAGTGTTTCTGAAGTAAAGATGTTTGTGTTAACTCTAGCTAAATCTGAATATTGATCTTTATAATGATAAAAAGATAGAACATAAAACTTTACAACGCAGTACAGGCCCTTCGGCCCTCGAAGTTGCGCCGACCTGTGAAACCATTCTGAAGCCCATCTAACCTACATTATTCCATTCTCGTCCATATGCCTATCCAATGACCATTTAAATGCCCTTAAAGTTGGTGAATCAACTACTGTTGCAGGCAGTGCATTCCATGCCCCAAATACAATCTGAGTAAAGAAGCTGCCTCTGACATCTGTCCTATATCTATCACCCCTCAATTTAAAGCTACGCTCCTCATGCAAACCATCGCCATCTGAGGAAAAAGGCTCTCACTGTCCACTCTATCTGATTATCTTGTAGGTCTCAATTCAGTCACTTCTCAACCTTCTTCTCTTTAATGAAAACAGCCTCAAGTCCCTCCGCCTTTCCTCGTAAGACCTTCCCTCCAGAGACAACATTCTGGTAAATCTCCTCTGAACCCTTTCCAAAGCTTCCACATCCTTCCTGAATGATGACCAGAATTGAATGCAATACTCCAACTGCAGCCGCACGCAGAGTTTTGTACAGCTGCAGCATGACCGCATGGTTCCGAAACTCAATCCCTGTACCAATAAGAGCTAACACACCGTATGACTTCTTAACAACTCCGACGAGCAGCAAAATCGACGTTTCGGGCAAAAGCCCTTCATCAGGAATAAAGGCAGAGAGCCTGAAGCGTGGAGAGATAAGCTAGAGGAGGGTGGGGGTGGGGAGAAAGTAGCATAGAGTACAATAGGTGAGTGGGGGAGGAGATGAAGGTGATAGGTCAGGGAGGAGAGGGTGGAGTGGATAGGTGGAAAAGGAGCTAGGCAGGTCAGACAAGTCCGGACATGTCAAGGACCAGTTCCACCATAGAACACACCAGATGGCCTCCTTCTTTAGAGGCTGCAATTTCCCTTCCCACGTGGTTAAAGATGCCCTCCAACGCATCTCGTCCACATCCCGCACCTC
>NC_057736.1:15768398-15806375 GCF_004010195.1 Chiloscyllium plagiosum
ATTTTGCTGCTCGTCGGATGCTGCCTGAACTGCTGTGCTCTTCCAGCACCACTAATCCAGAATCTGGTTTCCAGCATCTGCAGTCATTGTTTTTACCTTCTTAACAACTCCATCAACCTGGGTGGCAACTTTCAAGGATCTATGTACATGGACACCACGGTCTCTCTGCTCATCTACACTTCCAAGAATCTTACCATTAGCTCAGTACTCTTTATTCCTGTTACTCTTTCAAAAGTGAATCACCTCACACTTTTCTGCATTAAACTCCATTTGCCACCTCTGAGCCCAGCTCTGCAGCTTACCTAAGTCCCTCTCTAACCTACAACATCCTTTGACACTATCCACAACTCTACCAACCTTAGTGTCATCTGCAAAGTTACTAACCCATCCTTCTATACCCCTATCCAGGTCATTTATAAAAATGATAAACAGCAGTGGACCTAAAACAGATCCTTGCAGTACACCACTAGTAATTGAGTAACTGGAAAAAGTGTAGAAAGAGAGTTATTAGTATGAAGATGGGGTAGAGAGATGTCTGTACAGAGTGTAAATACTTACCTTATTATCATCTCCAAGCCCAGCGGGAGGATAAATTATGCTATTCATTCCCGTCAAGCAGAAGTTTAATTTAGATAAATGTGAGGTGCTGCATTTTGGAAAGGCAAATCAGTGCAAGACTTATATACTTAAAGATAAGGTTCTGGGAGTGTTGCCAAACAAAGAGACCTTGGAGTGCAGGTTCATAGTTCCTTGAAAGTAGAGTCGCAGGTAGACAGGATAGTGAAGAAGGTGTTTGCTTTGCTTTCTTTTGTTGGTCAGAGTATTGAGTACAGGAGTTGGGAGGTCATGTTGCGGCTGTACAGGACATTGGCTAGGCTACTTTTGGAATATTGCGTGCAATTCTGGTCTCCCTCCTATTGGAAGGACATTGTGAAACTTGAAAGGGTTCAGAAAAGATTTCCAAGGATGTTGCCAGGTTTGGAGGATTTGAGCTATAGGGAAGGGCTTAATTGGCTGATTCCTTGGAGTGTTGGATGCTGAGGGCTGACTTTATAAAACCATGAGGAGTGTGGATAGGGTAAATAGACAAGGCCTTTTCGCTGGGTGGGTGAGTCTAGAACTAGAAGGCATAGGTTTAAGGTGAGAGGGGAAAGATTTAAAAAGAACCTAAGGGGCAACTTTTTCACACAGAGGCTTGTGCATGTTTGAAAATGAGCTGCCAGAGGAAATGGTAGAGGCCAGTACAATTACAACATTTAAAAGGCATCTGAATGGTTATATGAATAGGAAGGATTTAGAGGGATATGGGCCAAGTGCTGGCAAATTGGACTATTAGGTTAGGATATCTAGTCGGCATGGATGGGTTGGACCGAAGAGTCTGTTTCCTGACATGTAGTTCATTGACTGACAATTCAATTTGGCACATCCGTAGTTATACGGTGATTTTATATCATACGATAGGATTAACAATTATGATGTGTGGGCAGATGGTAATGATTCTATCAACTTACTACATTGTTTGATTTGGAAGAATGTCTGCAATACTACAAAAAGAAACTGTGTTCTTGTGATGCTCTTAATGATTGAAAGCAATCTAGAAGAAATTTGGGAAAAACAAGACACTAGAAGGAGATTACGATAATGTTAAGGAATACTGTGTGGTGTTGCAGTCACCATACTGTCCTTTCACCTCTGGGATTTAGACCTAAATCTAAACCTGGAATGAAAATCTTCTCCCTTTGTTTGATGTATGAATCATAGAATCCCTACAGTGTGGAAACAGGCCCTTTGGCCTGTTTGGTAAGTCCGCACCAACCCTCCGAACAGTAACCCACCCAGACCCATTCCCCCTACCCTATATTTATCCCTGACTAATGCACTTAACACACACATCCTGAACACTATGGGCAATTTAGCATGGCCAATTCACCTGACTTGCACATCTTTGGACTGTGGGAGTAAACCGGAGCACCCGGAGGAAACCCACACAGACACAGGGAGAATGTGAAAACACCACACAGGCAGTCACCCAAGGCTGGAATCAGAACCAGGTCCCTGGCACTGTGAGGCAGTAGTGCTAACCACTAAACCACTGTGCTACCCTGAATCCTACCTGAAACTAGAATAGCCATTCTCAATCCAGTCCTGCAGGGTGTGGTCACAGCACAAGAAAACCCAAAATGTGGTAAAGATTGGCACTTCATTGGCAATCTAACACTTGAAAGTGTTAGATATGGACAATAGTGATCTAGTGTTCATGCTATATTTCGTCAATATTCTTTCTCATCAGAATATTGAGTGCAGTGTAACATGAGCTGCCTATTTACTTTCTCCTGCTTCACGTGTCTGCCAAAGATCCATTTCACCCTCACAGTAGGCAAAGAAATTTCACTGAACCATGAACGATAGGTTCAGAAATCCTGCTGCCCCTGAGCTAAGTTAATGTCAAATGCTTGAAAAAGAATGTTGAATTTTTGTAGCACTTCTCATTAGCTTGGGTTATCCCAGAGCACTTCACAACAAATGATGTACTTTGGAAGTGTAATCATTGATGCAGTGTATGAAAATACACCAAACAATTTCAGCACAGCAAAATCCTACAAACGGTAATGTGATAATGACTACATCATGTACTTTTAAGTGATGTTGATTAGGGTACCACGGCTAACCTCCCTGTTCTTCGTTCAATACTTCCCATTTATATTACATTCACCTTAGAGAAGGCAAACAAGGCCTTGATTTAACATCTCTCTGGACAATCAGCCACCTCCAACAATACAGATAACCCTCAGTACTGCCGAACTGTCAACAAAATTATATTCTGAAATATCTGGAGAGAGGCTATAAACAACAGTCTTCTGATCCTCAGTTGGCAGTATGATCATCTAGGTAAAAACAATGACTGCAAATGCTGGAAACCAGATTTTGGATTAATGGTGCTGGAAGAGCACAGCAGTTCAGGCAGCACCCAACGAGCAGCTCGTTGGATGCTGCCTGAACTGCTGTGCTCTTCCAGCACCACTAATCCAGAGTATGATCATCTGAGCAAAGGCAAATATCTAATGTGCTAACTGGAGCTCTCAGAAACAGATGCCAAAAACAGAGATATGTAGACAAGTCAGCAGTTTCAGTATATAGTATCTGCCTGCCAAATCACAAATTGATGTTAGTTACACACTGAAAGGCAAAAGATTGATCTCTTTAACTAGTTATGTTGACTTCTTCTTTGATGAGAGCACTGAATTGTTGTTCAACACAGTGGACACTACCTAGCTGTCTCTGGATTGCATTAGCCCCTTAATGATATCATTACATGCTGTGACAACTGACTTGTTTTAATATCTTTTTCAACAGTTTCCAGGAACTAAGCAATGTTCTTCTCAGACATTAATACAAGCAGATAAAGTAAGATGATAGAGCTATTTTCTAATCAACTTGTTCTCAGATGTTATGACTCACCTCTAGAGCAGTTGAGACTTCAGCCCAGGCAGAACCTGCTCAAGTGAGGTGGTAAACACTTAGTTACAGATGCAAAGAAAAGGCACTGCTTAATCCCATTTAAAATCACACATTCTGACTTTAGTTTTAAGAAGTCAGTTATGAATGATGAAGTCCTTTGTTTTATTTCAACCTGATGCTGTGTTTACACCATTCTGCTCGTAGTGATGCTGCAACACTTCTCCTGGACAGAGGGTGGAGATGTCTTCATGGATAGGTTCCAAAGTAACGAAGGGTGAAAAAGTTCACAGCAAGTGCATGTGAGTGAAATACCTTATGATGGATTTTAATTGAACACTGGGTTACAACACTACAGGCAAATTCCTGCCCAAGATTGGTATAAATTAAACATACCAATACAGGATACTTTAATATTGATTTGGTGCCTTGTGGTACACCAGGATAGATTTTTTAAAAATCGTTCTCAGGATTTGAGTGTCATTTATTGTCTATCTCTGATTATGCTTGAGAAGGTGGTGGTGGACTCCAAGTCCAGTGATTTTTGGACATGCAGAGAACAGATTAGAGATGGTCTGAGATTGAAATCACTTGTAGATCAGACCTGGTTAGCAGTTCCCTAAAAATGAGAGCAATGAACTTGCTGAGGTTTTATAACAGCTTCAGGTCTCTTTTACAGACACCTTTTAAATGGAATTTAGATTCACAAGTTGTCATGATGGGATTTAAACTCAATACAACCACTCAACAAAGGGCTGCTGTGCAGTGGTAGTGCCCCAGCTCCAACCCAGAAGCCCTGGGTTCCACCTTATCCAGAGGTGTGTTATAGTGTGTCTGAACATTGGAAATATTTTCCAGTCAATCTGTATTACACACTGTGCAGGTGGAATTTGAAACTAGTCCTCCTGCCTCACAGGTAGGGACAACACCACTGTGCCACAACACTCTATTCATCAGTGGGACTTTTTTTTTAAACAGTGGTGAATAGTTTTACTAAGGTCAAGACAACTGTGCAATATTATCAGAAGAAAAAAAGGTAGATCTTACAAATTAGGAACCAATCCCGGCATTTTACAAATTAGCCCTCTATGACACACCTCTGGAATAGAATCCTTAACAGTGTGTAAACAGGCCCTTTGGCCCAACAAGTCCACATCTACCTTCTGAAGAGTAGCCCACCCAGACCCATTTTCCTACCCTATTACTCTACATTTACCCCGATTAATGCACCTAACCTACACACCCCCAAACACTATGGGCAATTTAGCATGGCCAATTCACCTAACCTGCACATCTTTGGATTGTGGGAGGAAACCGGAGCAAACTCACGCAGACATGGGGAGAATGTGCAAACTCCACACAAACAGTTCTCCAAGTTGGATTTGAACCTGGGTCCCTGGCACTGTGAGACAGCAGTGCTAATCACTGAGCCACAGTAATATTGAACCCTGTCCTCCGGGCACAGAGATAGGGGCATACCACCAGTGAGAAGCTATTCTTTAATAAACCTGTTCAGATGTGGTTTGACATACCCCTAGAGTGAGACTTGAACTAGGACCTCCTGGTTCCACAGTAGTGACATTAACAATGTGCTCAAAAGCCCTATTATTAATTAATATTTTTCAATCAACCCGTTATGACATACCTCTAGCGAAGATGAAATTTCAATTCAGGCCCAGAAGATGCTATCACTATGCCATGAAAGACTATTCACCAGTGAGAAATTCTTCATCAAAATGCTACTACACATCTCTGGAGCAAGCTGACTTGAACCCCAGGACTTCTGGCCTAGAGGTAGGGAACATCGCCAGTGATAAAGCTGTTTTCCGATAAACCTGATCAGAGATGTTATCACACCTCTAGAGTAGGTGGGACCTGGGACTTGTAGCTCAGACAGGGGGACACTACCACTGTCAGATTTGAGTTCTAATCTACCTGTTCGGCGATATTATGACACATTTCTGCAGCAAATGGTTCTTGAATCCCGGTTCAGAGGTAGGGACACCACCACCTAAACGCTTCCCACCGGTTTCCTGATTGTGTGGATGATATCTGGCATATTGCACACTCTTCAAGACAATTTCTGTCTCTTTCTCTCTCCCGGCTTTTTCCTCTCACGCACTTTATTTCCTTACGGTAGAATGCTGACTGGCTCCTTTAACCAGGAAAGGGAAAATAAAAGCCAGGCCAGCTCACTGATTCCTGGTTCCTTTACGAGGTAAAAACAATGACTGCAGATGCTGGAAACCAGACTCTGGATTAGTGGTGCTGGAAGAGCACAGCAGTTCAGGCAGCATCCAAGGAGCTTCGAAATCGACGTTTCGGGCAAAAGCCCTTCATCAGGAATGGCTTTTGCCAGAAACGTCGATTTCGAAGCTCCTTGGATGCTGCCTGAACTGCTGTGCTCTTCCAGCACCACTAATCCAGAATCTGGTTCCTTTACGTCAAACACCATCCCACAGTGACTGTTCAAAATTTACCAAGCTCCCGGGACCCCTGTACCCCATATCCCACAAACTGCTGGGCCCCCACTCAGTGGGTTTCGGTCCGATCACACACTTCACAGTATCCGCACGATCCTCTGTGTGTGTAATTATCTCAAACATTGCAAGTGTGGCCTTTGCTGTTCGCTAAATAATTCGTTAGTTACCATTGTCGTGAGTCGGTGTGGGATCTATTGTTCCCTCACAGTTTATCGGTTTGATATGAGAGATTTAACGAGCAATATTATTAACAGAACTGTAAACCGGAATGAAAAAAAAATCGTTTTGTTGCTTGACTTAGATTCAAGGTGGTCTTAGATATAAACAAGAGTACAATTTGGGGGGGGGGGGGGGGATTTTTTTGACGGGGGAGACAATGTCAGGATCTAAGGGAAGAGCTAATCACAATCATTAACTAAATAATTGGTCGGAATAGTTAAAAGAGATGCAGAGAATACTGTGAAGATTACAGGTTTTAGTGTTCTTTCTCCACCCCCTCCCAATTAGTGCTGGCTGTAGTGGCAGATTTATTCATATATTGACAGAAATGGATGGTGAGGGGGAATCCTCATTCGCTTCTGGACAACGGTCTGCGCGCCAGACATCATTAAACCGTTGTTGTTTTAATCTCAGATTTGTTGAATGTTTCTAGACAATCCCCATCTCAGATTTTCAGCAGTGCTCCTTCATCACCTCCTTTCATCCAAGTAGCCGTGAACAAAGTGGATTTTAATTTGATTCAGCGCGTTTATTTCTGAAGGGAATTGCGTTTTGATTTTGAATTACTCTCAATAAGTGAGACCCTGGCGGGGAAATATCAAAGTAGCCTCAATTAGATCTCTGATTCGGCAGACACAGTCCCCCGGGACACAACGAGCGGGGGCGACAGCCGACAACTTTATTTTGAGGCGACCCGAATTTCAGAAACTGAAACTCGAAGGTCTGGGGGCGGGGAAGCAGGAACACCAGCAGTTCGAAAACTCGTTAACTCTTCAACAATTCCTTCCGAGATCTCACTTCACTCAAGGAGTTTCGGTAGTGGGGTGGGGGTAAATCAGAGAAAGAGAAAAAAAAATCACTTGTTTTCGTTATTCCCAGAAAGTACACTCAGCATCACGTCCCAGAACATGCACTTGAAGGCGGGAAACCATAAATGACGAGTCTGCCAGGAAAAGCGAGGAGTCACTCTTACTATCATCCGTCAGGCAGTTCCAATGGGCTGCTGGGTGGAAAAGTCCACAGTGGTCCCAGCGACAAGTTCGTCTTTCACTTTAACATTCCCTGTTAAAGTCCACCCGCTATCGAATCACATGTCTGTTCAGTGAATTTCCCGCTCAGCCTCTTTCACTCATCTCCTCCTGATCTGGTAACAGAAACATAAAAAGGAATAGATCATTCGGCCCATCGAGCATGCTCCGCAATTCGATGTGATTACTGGCAATCCGAGAATCTCAATGACGTAACTTGATTCTCTCCTCGTGCCTCTTAATGCCATTAAGCGTCCACAAATATATTTCTTTCTCTCACTTGACCTCCATAGTGTTATGTGATAGAAAATTGTACAGGGGGTGGAGTTTAAAAACAGGGAGGTTATGTTGCAGTTGTACAGGGTGCAGGTGAGGCCACACATGGAGTACTGTGTGCAGATTTTGTCTCCTTACTTGAGAAAGGGTGTATTGGCACTGGAGGGGGTGCAGAAGATGTTGATTCTGGAGTTGAGAAGCATGCCTTATGAGAAAACTGGGACTGTACTCATTGGAATTTAGAAGAATGAGGGATGATCTTATAGAAACATAAAAAATAATGAAGGGAATAGATAGTATAGAAGCATGGAGGTTGTTTCCACTAAAACTAAGAGGCGAAGCCTCAAAATAAGGGGGAGCAGATTTAGGACTGAGTTGAGAAGGAACTTCTTCACCCAAAGGGATATCAGTCTGTGGAATTTCCTGCCCAGTGAAGCAGTTGAGATTACCTTGTTGAATGTTTTCAGACAGAGATAGATTTTTGAATAGTAAAGGAATTAGGGGTTATGGTGAGCAGGTGGGGTAAGTGGAGCTAAGTCCCTGAAAAGGTCACCCTTCTTCTTCAATGGGCCAGCTGGTCTACTCCTGCTGCTATTTCTTATGTTCACCACATAAGGCCATAACATAGAGGAGCAGAATTAGACCATTCAGCCCATCAAGTCTGCTCCACCATTCAATCACAGCTGATATGTTTCCCTACTCCATTCTCCTGCCCTCTCCTCATAGCCTTTGATCACCTTACTAAGCAAGAACCTCTGAGTTGGCCAAAACCTGAACACCTTCTTCTCTTAAATATTTGTTCTAGTCATGAGAAGAACTGAGGGTATAATTTTCACTTGAGTTGTGCACAAAACTGAATAATCAACAATTTGTCTTTTCCACAATGGGAATGAAAATGTAATGATGGGTAAAACAAATGTCCAATTTGCTATTATTGTAATCCTTCCCTTGTTTCTCTTGACTTTCCTGGTGACTGGAGCCTCTCCTCTCTGATAATCAATCTCAATGAATATCTAGTGCACTTGCTTCAGGGCTTTGGCATCCTCCCTCAAATAGACTTCCCTTACTTTGCACAATATTCTAAAGGCAACTTTATCAATGCAGTTACTAAGACCATAAGGCTGTACAATACAGAGCAAGAATTAGGACCAATGGGCAATCAAGTCTGCTCTGCTATTCAATCATGGCTGATTTGTTTCTCAACCTCATTCTCCTGTCTTATCCCCATAGCCCTTGAGCCCTGTACTAATCAAGAACCTATCTGTTTCTGTCATAAATACACTCAATGACTTGGCCTCCATAGCCCTCTGCAGCAATGAGTTCCACAGATTCACGATCCTCTGTCTGAAGAAATTCCGCCTCATCTCTGTCCTAAAGGATCATCCCTTCACTCTGAGGCTGTGCCCTCATGTCCTAGTCTCTCCTACTAGTAGAAACATTTTCTCCATGTCCACTGTATCCAGACCTCTCAGTATTTTATAAGTTTGATTGAGATCACTTTTCAATCATCTAAACTCCAGTGAATATAAGCCTTCTGAACCCAATCTCTCCTGAAACGCAAACCTGCATTTTTATGAAAAAGTTTAGTGAACTGTGCTGTGCTCCCTCTATGGTGAATATGTCATTTCGTCAGTAAGGAGGCCAAGCCAGCACAACAATATTCCACATATAGCCTCGTCATGACATCCTTGCTCCTGTACTTAAATCCTCTTGTAATGAAGGACAAAAATCATTTGCCCTCCTGCCTTCCATTCTCTTTCAGCACCTGCATGTAAAGAGTATCTTTAAGATCATAATATGTCCACACCTCTTCCCAGGAGCTATTATCAAGAAAAATTTGAAACCGAGCCATTTCAGGAGATGTGTACAATATATTAGGACAGGTGACAAGGTAGATTTTGATGTGTCTTCAAGGAAGAGAGAAGTAGAGAGGCTTTGGGATAGAATTCAGAGTTGAGACCAAGGCTGTTGAGGGCAATATTGTAGGGGTTGGACAGCCTTGCAGGACTGGTGGACATTATAGAAATATCCAGGAAATGGGGAGGGAATAGAAAACGAGAATGAGAACTTTAAAGCAGTGGTGTTACCAGACATGGAGTCAATATAGATTAGCGAGCAAAGCAGTGATGGGTAAATGGAACATTGTATGGATTTGAATATAGTGTTTTCGATGAACTGAGGGTAGAAAGCTTGGCCACAAGAGGATTAGAAGAGATGGATGAGGATAACTGTTTGTTTTTCTCTCTTAGCTGCCTGAAGTTTGAATACAAATCTGTTTCTAATGAGCGTCCATATTGCTCACATTAACTTTAGACCTGATGTGAAGGAGAGAAACCTTAGCACTGTTTCAGAAACATAATTCGAAACTGGTACAGTATTGAATTGCTAACTACAAGCAACATATTTTTAATTTTTCTGATAACAATAAATTCTAAAGACATCAGTCACATTTATATAAAATACATGCACAATGTTGAATGGTTATAATGCTCTCCTTTGTAGATTAGATTCCCTACAGTATGGAAACAGGCCCTTCGGCCCAACCAGTCCACACCGACCCTCTGAAGAGTAACCACCCAGACCCATTTCCCTCTGATTAAGGCACCTACCACTATGGGCAATTTATCATAAACAATTCACCTGACCTGCACATCTTTGGACTGTGGGAGGAAACCGGAGCACCCGGAGGAAAAACAATAAATTCTAAAGACATCAGTCACATTTATATAAAATACATGCACAATGTTGAATGGTTATAATGCTATCCTTTGTAGATGCTCTCCTACAGTATGGAAACAGGCCCTTCGGCCCAACCAGTCCACTTCGACCCTCTGAAGAGTAACCAGACCCATTTCCCTCTGATTAAGGCACCTACCACTATGGGCAATTTATCATAAACAATTCACCTGACCTGCACATCTTTGGACTGTGGGAGGAAACTGGAGCACCCGGAGGAAACCCACGCAGACACAGGGAGAATGTGCAAATTCCACACAGACAGTCACCCGAAGCTGGAATCAAACCTGGGACTCTGATGCTGTAAGGCAGCAGTGCTGAACACTGAGCCACTGTGCCACTCTAAAGCATGGAAAGAAAGTCATAATTTCACCATCCTTCTGTTTAATTTGCTGCCTTATACGCAATTGTGGAAGGCCTGATCTTTTGCAAGTTTCAGATGTGCAAACTTCACAACAGAAATCAGACAGTGAAGCAAAGAACAATTGCATTTACATAGAATAGTTCATGATCTCAGCATGCCCAATATATTTTACAGGCAATAAAGTCATTTTTTGAAGTATAGTCACAGTTCTTTTTTTAGGAAAGGTCGCAGAAACTTTATGTACAGTATCACGTACAGGGTCAAAGAGAAAACTTCCCTGCCTTTCTTTACAATAATAACATTGGATCTTTTGCATTCATCTGAGCAGGCAAAGACAGCCTCACTTTATTGCTTTATTGAAGAGTTAACCTATGACAGTGCAGCACTCCCTCAATACTGACATTGCAAGTGTCCACTTGGATGACATGCTCAAGTCCCTATCATTTCAATCACATGACAGTATAAAGTTCAAACAATACGTTCAGTTCTAAATATTTGTTTTGGAGGATGCTGGATCACCTTTCTCACTAATATCACTGCAATTCATTTCCAGGATTTGTTATAATCTCAATAGAAACCTACAACTTGTAAAAAATAATTTCCTAAACAACCAATGGAAATATTTGAAGGATAAGATTTCATGTTTTAAGAATTTACTGTTACAAACAAACTAAAGTCAACATTGTTAAAACATTAACTAATAAACAAGTTATATAATGTATTTTCATATGAACAAACTAGCCCAGTCAAATTATGTCAGACAACTTTGTTAGCTTCGTAACAGAAATGTTTGAAAACCTCAGGAGGTCTGGCAGCATCTGTGGAGAGAACTCAAACCTAATGTTTTAGATCCAGGGACCCCACTTCAGAACTGATGGTGGCTAGGAAAAGGTTGTTTTTTTTTTAATGCAGAAGATAGGGTGAGAAGGAGGGTAAGGAGTTAATGATAATTGGAGATTGAGCCAAAAGAGAGAGAAGAACAGTTGGATAGACAAAGGAGTGGATAATGCTCAGCCTAGGAGAATGAATAGCTGCTAATGAAGACTATTAGTGACTAACAAGGTGTTGTGTGTAGTAACAGACCATGTGATAACAAGGTCTGGTAAGGGTGGGGAGAAAGTGAGGTCTGCAGATGCTGGAGATCAGAGATGGAAATGTGTTGCTGGAAAAGCGCAGCAGGTCAGGCAGCATCTAGGAAACAGGAGAATCGACGTTTCGGGCATTAGCCCTTCTTCAGGAATGTTCCCTAGATGCTGCCTGACCTGCTGCGCTTTTCCAGCAACACATTTCCATCTCTGGTAAGGGTGGGGGTTAGGGTAAGGGCATGGGAGAAGGTGGCTCAAGCCCTAAAATTGTTGAACTCAGTATTGAGTCCAGAAGGCTGTAGAGTTCACAAGTGGAAAATAAGGTGCTTCGTTGGAGCACTGCAGCAAGCCTGAGGCAGGGATGTTGGCCAGGGAACAACGCGCTATGTTGAAGTGGCAGGCAACTGGAAGCTCATGGTCTTTTTGGCTCAGAATGTGTTCTGCGAAATGGTCACCCAGTCTGCACTTTGTTTCCCCAATGTAGAGGAGACCACATTGTGAGTGAATGCAGTAAATGAGATTAAATGAAATGCCGGTAAAATGCTGCTTCACCTGGAAGGGGTGTTTGGGCCCTTGTGTAGTGAGGAGGGAGAAAGTAAATGCACAGGTGTTACACCTTCTGTGTTGCAGGGGAAGGTGGTGTGGGGCTGTGGGAGTGGTGTTGGGAGTGAAGGAAGAGTGAACCAGGCTGTCCCAAAGGGAACTGACCCTGACGACAGCTGACAAGGGAGGGGAGGGAATATGTGTCTAGAAGTGGCATCCTGCTGGAGGTGTTGGAAAATGTGGCTAATGATCCTCTGGATGTGGATGTTGGTGGGATAGTAGGTGAGGACAAGGGGAACCTTTTTGTTGTTGAGGGAGGGAAGGGGGGCGTTTGAGGGCAGAATTGCAGGAGGTGAGGGCCCTGCCAACCATGGTGCTGGAAAATCCTCAGTTAAGGAAGAAGGTGGATATTTCGCAGCCCCCCTTGTCTTTAGCTTTACTTATAGCAGACGTTTAGCATTACAGGAATGGGCTCACCCGAAACATTGACATCTCCACTTCCTGATGCTGCCTGGCTTGCCAGGCTGGTGTTTTTCCAGCCTCCTGCTTGTCTACCTTGGATTCCAGCATCCGTAGCCTTTTGTCTCTAACAATGTTAGTCCTAGCCGTCCAGCAGGTTCACTTCCCCTGCTGCATTAGAATGAAATTTACAAAGTCCTGTGAAAGCTTTTCCACTCAGCCTGAATCTTCCAACCCCAACTTCCATCAACAACACTTATCTGCCTAGCTTGGCTTCCCTTTGTTCATCAAATTGCTAGAAGTCAGATCTTTCCCTTCAAAAGGAAAATTAATTTTTGCTCCTTTACTACCTGTCTCTAGCTGCGTGCACCTCACAGTTTGAGCTGTCCCTTTACTGTGACTTACCGGGGAAAGATATGCAAACTATAATTTGATTTCAATAGGCTTCTGTTTAGAATTTTACTCCTTTGGCAACCAAGCCACATTGGCTTGTCTCTGAATGGTGGGGTGTCTTTTATGAACTCATGATTCCCCTTTTCAAAACTCCCTTCCACCTAAAAGAAGACATTTTAAAATCATAAAAACGAAAGAACTGCGGATGCTGTAACTGTTTAATTGCTGGATCTGTGGAGAGAAATTAAAGTTAACATTGTGGGTTGAGTGACCCTTCTTCAGAATAGTTTTCAGCAATTTCTATTTTAAAATCACATTGTACAGACTAGTGTTTGTATCAGAATTCAAAGTTTAACTCACATTAAGACCTTCTCAATCATCATCAAAGAAGAAAACATGCTTGCATTTCATTTAATTTAAGTTTTTATGGTTTATCATCAGTTTAAGTGATTCAAAAACTTCAAATTTTATGTTGGAACTTCTCAATGATGAGCACAGTTTAAACGTTAAATCATTATTTACAGGAGTGGTAACTTTTTAACCAAACGGATGAGGAGACAACCAAGGATTTAGTTCAAAGAACCTTTGAAAGGAGAAAGTCAGGTACATTAATTTTAATAAAACATCTCACCTGATATATTTAAGATGATATTAGGTAAGTACATGAAGGCAGTTAGGAAAAGGAAGGTATGCTGAGAGTGTGTTGCTGGTTAAGCCCAGCAGGTCAGACAGCATCCGAGGAGCAGGAAAGTCGATGTTTTGAGCCAGAGCCAGAACGTCGACTTCCCTGCTCCTCAGATGCTGCTTGACCTGCTGTGCTTTTCCAGCAACACACTCTCAACTCTGATCTCCAGTATCCGCAGACCTCACTGTCTCCTAGGGAGGTATACTGATGAGGCTTGTGTACAGCATAAAACTGGCCAGAACCAGTTTGAATTCTTTTTTAAACTGGAAATTCTATATCTTGCAGAAACTGCCCTCTCAGACACTGACAATCCAGCTGTGTATTTTAAGCATTCAATCTTTAAAAATTGGTCTGTTTCAACATCTTTCTGTGAGAGGCACACTATTTACAAGAGGTAATTATTCATTCATGAAATACTAAACAAGATAAATTGAGCAGTTGGATGAGTAATATTCAGACTGGTGGTTAAACACACGTTATCAGCTGGTGAGTATGTTTTGCAAGCTTCATGGAGCTGACTGTCGGTGGTATGGGGGTGGAAAAACAGATAATCATCCCACACCAGTACTGTACTAAAAATACATATGAAAGCATCAGTCTCAACCACAGGTAGAGTGGTGCAGTCAGGATGTTACCAGAACTCAGAAGTTATAACGAATGGAAAAGACCAAACAGATTGGAGTTCCTAACAGCAGTCTTTAAAATGATAAATCATTTCAGTAGGATTGGGCTAGAGAAAATGTTTCCATTCAGGTCAGATTTAAATGTAATAAATTTAGGATAGAAACTCATAAGTCCGACAGGGAATTCATGAGAAGTACTTTTTCTCAGAGAATATTTAGAATGTAGCATTGGCTGTCTCATGGAATAATTGAGGCAGAAATTATAGATGCATTCAGGGGAAGCTAGAAAAGCACATGAAAGAGAAAGGAATAGAAGGATATACTGATATAGTTAAAGGAAGAGGGTGAGAGGAGGAGCTTATGGACAACAGATACTGACCTGTGGAACTGGTTGTGCTAAATGGTGTGTAATTTTGCCATACATTCAATGTAATGATCTCCTGCTCTCCCTAAGAAATCAACATAATACATGAACTCCCTTTTCAGATATTAACAGTCCAGCTGAGACTGACAGACTAACACAGAGGTAGACACAGAGATGGATAGATTTCTATTTACTGTTCAAGGGTTGTGGAGATAGGGCAAGAAAATGGCTTTGAGGTAGATAATCAACTATGATTAGAATGGTGGAGCAGGCTCAAATGGCCTACTCCTACGTCCATGTTCCTAATCCCATCAGAAGTTTTCCCACTATAGGGTTGACATAAACACAACTTACTTAAATAGGCATTTCACTTAATCTCTGTTATAATAATGAGGGAGTGGGACAAACTCAAGATGTAAACATTACTGACAAGGTTGGCACCTTTTGTCCATCTTGAGTTGCCCTCAACAGCTCAGTAGTGGGCCACTTTCTTGACCCCTGCAGTCATGTGATGAAAATGTTCTGAAATTGTTGTTATACAGAGAGCTCTAGGATTTAGAGTTGAACAGTGTGTTGCTGGAAAAGCACAGCTGATCCGAGGAGCAGGAGAGTCGACGTTTCAGGATGCCAACTTGCGGGTTGTTTCAGAGAACCAACCCCACCACCCTGTGGCTGAACACTTTAATTCCCCCTCCCACTCCACCAAGGACATGCAGGTCCTGGGCCTCCTCCACTGCCAAACCATAAACACCTGATATCTGGAGGAAGAAAGCCTCATCGTTCGCCTTGGAACCCTCCAACTACATGGGATCAATGTGGATTTCACCAGTTTCCCCATTTCTCCTCTCCCCACCTCATCCCAGTCCCAACCTTCCAACTCGGCATCGCCCTCTTGAACAGTCCTATCTGTCCATCTTCCTTCCTATCTATCTGCTCCACCCTCCTCTCCAACCTATCACCATCACCCCCACCTTCATCTACCTACCGCATTCATGAGCTATCTTCCCCCCAGCCCCATGCCCTTCCCATTTATCTCTCAGCTCCCCAGCCCCCAAACTTCATTCCTGGTGAAACATCACCTGACCAGTTGTACTTTTCCAGCGCCGCACTCTTTGATTCCGATCTCCAGCATCTGCAGCCCTCACTTTTTCCTAGCTCTAGGATTTAGGCTCTACAATGTAAAAGAACAGTCAGTATATCTCAAAGTCTAGATGGTATAAGACTTGGATGATCTGGTGTTCCCATTGCATTAATTCTTTTGTCCTTTCAGTTGGTTTTTAGTTTCCTGGTGCTATTCCAGTAACCTTGGCAAGATCTGTTCAGTGATTTAATAGATAGCATAGATTGCAAACATGATGGAACAATGATAGAAGAAAATTGATGTTACTGTTATGGTTTTGCAATAGAGATCCAATCATTATTTGACACACTATACTGAAACTTAATTTTATCGTGTTGATATCAAATTTGAAAAGAACAGAAATTACGAAAGAAACATATCTTCATATGACATATATTTGAGTCACAGAAACATCTCAAAGGGATGACACAGAATGGATGACTTTGAAATTTTATCACGATCATTATCATCTGATACAGATAAGATTCAAATTCGGCATAGGGTCTTGTATAATCTTGTACACAATACCCACCTGCAACTCCAATTCTCCTACACAGGCAGAGACCTGAGCATGTGGGTGCTGACAGTTAACATCTAATATTTAGTCAGTAGGAGAGGCTACCCACTTTCCAAACATTTCAATTAACCCACAGTAGGTTCACTGAAAATGCTCACCAATTTGAGCATTTTCAATTAACACTCAATTCATGTCTCATGGAAGTTGCATGGAAATAACCCTAAATACCCTCAGAGACTCTCTAAGTAATCTCAGGCCCTGGATTGGAACTGTCTTCAAGAAAAAAGATTGCTTGGATAATAGGACACAGGAAGTAGCGATGGATAATTTCTGTCAAATTGACATGATATACCGAGTTTGCATCACAGGGATTGGTGCTGGGACCTCAACAGTTTACAATATATCTAAGTGAAGTGGAAGAAAGGACAGAAGCTATGGCTACAAATTTACTGATTATACAAAAATAGGCAGGAAAGTACATTGTGAAGAGTTTTAAAAAAATAGTTTAAATACGTAAGTCAAGTTGCGGTAAATTAAGTATGGTGAGAAATTGTCTATTTCAGCAGGAAGAATTGAAAAGAAACATATCTAAGCGGTGAGAGATTGTAGAGCTCTGAGATGCAGAGGAATCTGGGTGTTCCAGTCCATGGATGACAAAAGGTTAAGATACAGGAGGTACGGTGTTTTATTAGGAAAGCTAACAGAATATCATCATTTCGTTCAATGGGATTCAATACAGAAGTGGAGTACTTATGCTTCAGTTAATGAGCCGATGAGACCACATTTTGAGCACACTGTTATCACTTTATTTAAGGAAGGGACGTATATGCATTAATAGTCATCCAGAGAATGTTTGTTAGACTAATAACTGGAACAAATTAAGGAAGGCCGGGCGAGCTAGGCTTGCATCCGCTCAAGTTTAGTAGAGTAGGAGATGACTTAATTAAAATATATAAAATTTTGAGGTGTCTTAACAGGATAGATGTGGAGGGGATGGATGAATCTAGAATTAGGAGTCACGATTTAAAAATCAGGGGTCATCATTTAAAACAGAGATGAGGTGATTTTTTTTTCTCTCGAAGGGTCTTGAGTCTGTGGAACTGAAAATGTGGTGGAACCAGAGTACCTTGAATATTTTTAAGGCAGAGTTGGATGGATTCTTGTTAAGCAGGAGGGTGGGAATGTGGATTTGAAATTACAATCAGATTGACCATGATCATATTGAAAGGAGGAGCAGGCTTGAGGGGCCTAATGACCTCCTCCTACTCCTTGTTCATACATTTATGTGATATGTTGACTAAGCTTTAAGCTTTACAGTTGTACATTTACAAATTTTAAGCAGCACTAAGTTGAATAACCAGTAAGGTATTTTAAGGGTTTTAGCCAGGACTCTAGGCACCCACTAATTTTCTTCAAACCTTCATTTGAAGGGCAGAAAATTCTTTCCTTTAGTTTCTAGGATCATTCTGAAGTCTCCACAAATTAAAACATAATCCCCCTTTAGAGAAACTCAGAGACTTCAGCACATGATCGAGATTGAGCTGGTGTTATGCAGAGATGATATTTTTCAGATGTCCCAGTGGTTCCTCTCACATAGATATAAAATATCCCATGGCACTATTTTAAGGAAGGAAAAGCCAATTCCCCCTGATATCCTAGTAATATTTATCGCTTTAACAATATCACTAAAACAAATTGAAGTTTTCATCACTTTACTGCATGTGGGAACTTGCTGTGTTTCCTGCACAAGTGACAACACTTCAAAAAGTAATCTACTTGTCTGGAAATTAGATTAGATTAGATTAGATTAGATTACTTACAGTGTGGAAACAGGCCCTTCGGCCCAACAAGTCCACACCGACCCGCCGAAGCGAAACCCACCCATACCCCTATTACCCCTTACCTAACACTACGGGCAATTTAGTATAGCCAATTCACCTGGCCCTGCACATCTTTGGACTGTGGGAGGAAACCGGAGCACCTGGAGGAAACCCACGCTGACACGGGGAGAACGTGCAAACTCCACACAGTTAGTCGCCTGAGGCGGGAATTGAACCCGGGTCTCTGGCGCTATGAGGCAGCAGTGCTAACCACTGTGCCACCGTGCCGCCCGCCCACTCTTTAGATGTCCCAGGGTTCCAAAGGGCACTGATCAATTCAAGCCCTTTTCTTTTACTTTTCGACACAGTGCTGTAAATAACTTGGCTGCCGGTGAGGATGGTGGCACATTGGCAATGTTACTAGGCCAGCAATCTAGAATTCCAGGTAAATATCCTGGGGACAAAAGTTCAAACCCCATTGTAGTCAATGCTAAAATTTGATTTCAGTAAAGTTGGTTCAAAAAAACTGGCAGTCACTTAACAGCTGTCAATTTTTGTACAAGCCCATTTGGTACATTTCCTTTTCTCTAAGGGAGGAAATTGGCCATCCTTATGTGTTCTGTCTGGTATGTGACTCTCGACCTACAGGCTCTTAACTGCTGTCTGGGTAGTTAAGGATGGGCATTAAATATTGACATAGCCAGCAATGCCCACATCCAATGAACAAAAAAAAAAGCAATGAAGTTTTTAATGAAAACTTCGCTGTCATTTACTGATTATCCTTGATTAAGCTACATGATGTGGTGCAGAGAGTGTATTTTTATTTTCTCTGAATATTTCTATATACCACTTATAAAAATATCAAAGATAGAGTGTAAAAGATTTGACTGGAAGTCAAAAAGTATCCAATTGGGTAATGAAAGAACAGTTTGCTTTCCAATTTGTGTAGGAGGATGGGAAACTGTCAGAATGCAAATGGTCAGAACAGCTGGTGTCTTGGGGAAGAAATGTACGTGTGAAACTCCACGAATATGTCTTCCTGAACCATATAATCATAAAATGTGGCAGTGTGCAGAGGAATGAGTTCAAATGTTGGTGGATGGCACAAACCTTCTAGTCCCGGCAACATCCTTGTAAATCTTCTCTGCACTCTTTCAAGTTCAACAACATCCTTCCTAAAGCAGGGTGGCCAGAGTTAAATGTAATATTCCAAAAGTGGCCTCCCCAATGTTCTGTACAGTCGCACTGACTTGTTTCTGTTAAAACAGGACAGAATTGTGTAGGGTGGCATGGTAGTTCGGAAGTTGGCACTGCTACCTCCCAGTGCCAGGGACCTAGTTTCAATTCCAGCCTTGGGTGACTATCTGTATGGAGTTTGCACAATTTCCCTGTGTCTCTGTGGGTTTCTTCCCATTGTAGAAAGATGTGTAGTTTAGGTGAATAGGCCATATTAAATTGCAAAAGTATCCAGGAATATGCAGGTTGTGTGTATTAGCCATGGGAAATGGGTAGAGGGGTGAGTCTGAGTGGGATGCTTTTCAGAGGGGTGATGTGGACTCAATGGGCCAAATACCCTGCTTCCACACTGTAAGGATCATATGATCTAATTTTTAAAGGTGTCCCACTCCCCAATCATCCTTTTACCTGCGAATAGCTTCCCCCAATCAACTTTTGAAAGCTCATGTGACTATCTGGCTTCCTCTAAAATACATATGTTCTATTTGCCTCAACTAGGTATGCGAATACCGGAGGTATGGTTAGTATGTTTGCAGATGATACATTGAAGGTGTAATGGACACCGAGGTGGGCCACCTTAACGTACAATACAACC
The DNA here is from genome assembly GCF_004010195.1 of Chiloscyllium plagiosum. Taxonomy (NCBI): domain Eukaryota; kingdom Metazoa; phylum Chordata; class Chondrichthyes; order Orectolobiformes; family Hemiscylliidae; genus Chiloscyllium; species Chiloscyllium plagiosum. The sequence continues at coordinate 15,788,401 of NC_057736.1, forward strand.
TTGATCAAATGGGCTGATGGCCTGAGGAGTGGCAGGTGGAATTTAATTTAGAAAAATGTGAGGTACTGTATTTTGGAAAGGCAATTCAGGGCAGGATTTATACACTTAAAAGTAAGGTCCTGGGGAGTGTTGCCAAACAAAGAGACCTTGAAGTGCAGGTTCATAGTTCTTTAAAAGTGTAGTTATGGATAGGCAGGATAGTGAAGAAGACTTGGTACACTTGCCTATATTGCCCAGTGCATGAGTATAGGAGTTGGAAGGTCATGTTATGGCTGTACAGGACACTGGTTAGGTCAATTTTGGAATACTGCGTGCAATTTTGATCTCCCTGTTATAGGAAAGATGTTGTGGCACTTGAAAGGGTTCAGAAAAAATTTACAGTACAAGGATGTTGCCAGGGTTGGAAGGTTTGAGCTATAGGGAGAGACCGAATAGACTCGGGCTGTTTTCCCTGGACCATCGGCGGCAAAGGGGTGGCCTTACAGAAGTTTATAAAATCATGAGGGGCATGGATATGGTGAAGGAGTCAATGTCTTTTTCTCAGAATAGGGGAATCCAAAGCTAGAGGGCATTGGTTTAAGGTGAGAGGGAAAAGATATAAAAGGGGCCTAAGGGGTAACGTTTTCATGCAGATGATGGTGCGTGTATGGAATGAACTGCCAGAGGAGTTAGTGGAGGCTGCTACAATTGCAATATTTAAAAGTTAAAAATCACACAACACCAGGTTGTAGTCCGACAAGTTTATTTGGAAGTACTAGCTTTTGGAGTGCTGTTCCATCGTCAGGTAGCTACCCCAGCCCAACACCGGCACCTCCTCAACATATAAAAGGCATCTGGATGGGCATATGAATAGGAAGGGTTTAGAGGATTGTGGGCCAAGTGCTGGCAAATGGGATTAGATTAGGTAAGGATTTCTGACCAGCATGGACAAGTTGGACCAAAGGGTTTGTCTAAGTGCTGTGCATCTCTATGATTCTATGACTCTATTCCATGGCACAGGAGGGTTTCACATTTGAGCCATTCCCTGGTGAAGAATTCCTTTTTGGGTTTATTTGTGATTAGTTTACACAAATAAGGGAAACATCATCTTACCTTTACCCTTCCAAGCAACTTCATAATGGGATTTGCTTCTGTCAGTTCCCCTTCCAGCTTTTTTCTGTCCCTGATAAAAGGATCTAATGTAGGATAATGACAATCCCATCCCTTGTGCCTGTGAGGATCCATTCTGAACTGTTTGACTGATCCCACTCCCCTGCTCTTGCCCGTCATGCAACTCTTTCTCAAGTATTTATCCAAATGTCTTTTGGAAGTTTCTATTGAATGTATCCCCTTTGCAGTGTTTTTCCAGGTTTTAACAACTCCTCGAGTCAAAGAAAGTTTCCTCATGGCTTTTTAAATGATCATCTTAAATCTGGGTCAACCTTTTACTTCGAGGAATAAATCTTGACTCGTTGTGTCTCACTGAGAACAATTTCTCCTTATTGACCAGTCTAATGATTTGTTGTATGAATGGCTCATTCAAACAGGGTTAAAAATCACACAACACCAGGTTATAGTCCAATAGGTTTATTTGGAAGCACTAGCTTTCAGAGCGCTGCTCCTTCATCAGGTGGTTGTGGAGCATAAGACAACTGGCCACAGAATTTATAGCAAACATGCACAATGTCATGCAACTGAAACCTAGATTGGACAGTCATCTTTTGCTACAAATTCTGTGTCTTATGGTCTTATTCTCCACAACCACCTGATGAAGGAGCAGCACTCCGAAATCTAGTGCTTCCAAGTAAACCTGTTGGACTATAACCTGATGTTGTGTGATTTTTAACCTTGTCCACTCCAGTCCAACATTGGCTCCTTCACATCATTCAAACAGCAAAGACCCTCAGCCCATTCAGTTGAAAGTGAGTGCAATGAGATGGATGCTGAGGGGTTGAGGGAAGGAGCGGTGGGTTGATTTGCCAGTATCTTGACCCAGAGGTTGACCACCTTCGAGCTGAAGGCGGGAGCTCCAGCTGACCATGCCAAATTGACAAATAGCAAACCGAAATTGCACCTGAGTCACTGCAGCTTGCTCGGAAGAGCCAGGCATCTCCGAACAAACGAAACGCAACCGGCTCCGGTCGTTTTTGGGAGACCTGACGAAACGGAAACAAGTTTCGAACTGGGCTTTGTCATTTCCACACCCACGGCAGCCAGGGCTGTTTGTATTTAGCTAGCGCTCTTCTGGAACCAGGCAACGAACAGGAACCCCTCAGGGAACTCCTTGCGAGCATCTCTTAACATCCAGCTGGAAATTCCAGGTATATTTACGATGACCTTTCTAAATCTTCCCAACTGTCGCAATGCTGTGCATAGAACATTATAAACGACTTAGAAAAATAACTTAAATTAATGGAACGTTAATAATTGACAAACTTTTAAACATACCAAAAAGTTTAATCCGCATAAATTCGTATGACCATGTATTACTATCTTATTTTATTCACTCGTTTTATACCTTTAATTTTGTGTGTGTGTGAAGTTAAGTCCTTTTTGGATGTCTGTCTTTAATTTCTTTGGCCAATTTCGAGACATAAATGGCCCCTCTGTGTTAGGGTTGCATTGCTGACTCTCAGTTTTAATGGCATGGGAAAACTGCTGAAAATGAGCTTGTTGCTTCCCGCGGTGTTTCCAAGATTTCAGCTAAACGTCCCCACTGCTGGGCTATCATTGCCAAATCTAACGGGACCCACAGAATAACCCAAACTTTCGAGGCCTGTTAACAGCAAATCAGGTGTTTAGAAACGAGCGGCGATTAACATTGAAAAATAAAAGTCCCCGGTGTTCGAAATCTGAGATTCTAAATAAAAACAGAAAATACTGGCAGTTTAGCAAATCCTTTAGTGATGACTCAAATAAGACTTCGTTAGACTGGGGAGTGTAGGGGTAACACACTGATACTGATTTGGACATTATGGCAAGGTTTGTTTTATTGTTGATAGCTATTATCCTCTAGCATTTTGATCTTTACTTTCAATTATCCCGAGTCATGTATCACTTAGTTTTGACTGCGCGATCACATTCGTGCTTAGTCACTCTCCAGTTTGTATAGATTGTAAATGATTGCACAAGGAAACTTTCGTTTCTGTCATGATATACCCCGTGTCTTCTGTTAGAATATTGCAGCAAACCCTTTCTAATTGTTTTAATTCTGGGAAGTAGTCATTGATGGTTTATGCTAGTTTGCGTGTGGAGCTGCTTTATCAAGATGAGCAATGCCAAAGGTAGTGCATTATTCTGCTGCTGGACCTGCTAACATGTGGCACAGAGTGCACACAGTCAAATTGTTGTCAACAGGCACATAGAGTTATAGAGTTATACAGCACAGAAACAGAGCTTTTAGTCCAACTCGTCCATACGATCAGATGTCCTAAACTGATCTAGTCCCATTGACCAGCATTTGGCCCATATCCCGTTAAACCCTTCCTATTCAAACACCCATCCAGATGCTTTTTAAATGTTGTATTTGTACCAGCCTCCACCACCCATTCTGGCAGCTCATTCCATACATGCATCACCCTCTGTATGAAAAAGGTGCCCCTTAGGTCCCTTTTAAATCTTTCCCCTCTCACCTTAGACCAATGCCCTCTAGTTTTGGACTCTCCAAAAGAATTTGACAATTCACAGTATCCATACTCCTCATTATTTTATAAATGTCTATACTCAGCCTCCAACACTCCAGGGAAAAAAATGTTGAGGTCAACTCTGTTCTGAAAAAGAGTTATACCAGACTCGAAACATTATTTCTCTTGCCACAGATGTTGTCAGACTTGCTGAGTTTCTCTAGCATTCGCTGTGCTTGTTTCTGATTGCCAGCATCTACAGTATTTTACTTTTATTCTTCATTCCTGAAGAAGGGCTCATGCCCGAAACATCGATTCTCCTGCTCCTTGGATGCTGCCTGACCTGCTGCGCTTTTCCAGCAACACATTTTCAGCGCTACTTTTATTTGAGGTCAACTACTGTTAGGGAAGAGATGTTACAATTACTTTAAAAAGGGTATATTTACATAATAACTCTACAATGTTCACAAGGTTGGTCATAGTTTCTATTCATTCATGGATCATGGGTATTGCTGCCTTAGTCAGCATTTACTGCCCACTCCTAATTATTCTTCAGAAGATGATAGTGATTCACCTTTTCTGGCCAGTGCAGATTGCTGGGTGTAGGGACATCCATCGTGCTATTAGGAAGAGTACCAGGATTTTGAACCAGTGACAATGAAGGAACAATGATATTGCCCTGAGTCAGATGGTTAGTAGTTGGAAGGTAACTTTCAGATGGTGGTGTCTCAATGCATTATGCTGCCCTTTTCTTTCTAAATGGTACAGGTTGCAGACTTGAAAGGTGTCATGGAAAGAGCAATGAGTGAGTTACTGCAGTTCTTCTTGTAGGTGGTTCACACTGCTGCAACTGTGCACTGATAATGGAGGGAGTCAGTGTTGAAGGTGTTGGATGGGATGCCAATGAAGCTTCGTTGTCATGAATGGTATAAAATGTCTTAAGTGTTGTTGAACCTATAGACCAGTGGATGGTGTTTCATCACAGTCTTGATTTATGCCTTGTAAATGATTCACATTCTTTGGGGAATCAGAAGGCGAGTTACCTCAGAATTCATAGCCTCTGATCTTCTTTTGAGAACAGAATGGCTCATCTAGTTTAGTTAATACATTTGCTATGTCAATCAATTATAAAGTCAATAGCACTAACTTTAAATCCATCACCCTTCAAGAAAACCTTGCTTCCTGACCTACCTTCTGAGTAACCCTATTGAATTGCATCAAATCAGATCAAAGAGTGTGGTGCTAGAAAAGTACAGGTGGTCAGGCAGCATCCGAGGAGCAGGAGAGTTGACGTTTTGGAATATCAATTGTCCTGCTCCTTGGATGCTGCCTGACGGGCTGTGCTTTACCAGCACCAAACTCTACCACTCTGATCTCCAGCAATCTGCAGTCCACCTTATCTCTCAATTCAGATCAAGCCTATAATCTGGAGGAGAACATTGTTTGGATGGTTATCTGAGTATGTAGAAAATAACATTTACTGACACAGAAGGAGAGTGGAGTCAAGCGATTTATGCTGTGTAATGTTTCTCTCCATGAATAAATCCATTCCAAGTAAAGACAGGTTCTCATTTCTTCATTCACCACTGGTTGTCAGAAGTTTAACAAACCCCTCTCCCTGACCGTTCCCCCCCCCCTTGAATTTTCTGTGAGCAAAGTCATGGAAAATCAATGCCATAAAACAAACATTATCTGATACAATTTTGGAAATGCTGTCCTCTGATCTGATGTTAAATTGATTTCCTGTCTGCCAGTCCAACAATTTTGGTATCAGATCTTTATAAGAAGGACAACAACAAACTTTCTAATTGCTTTGGTACATATTCCCCTTCCAACAAACAGCTTCATATATGGGTCAATTCATCATTCATTACATTGCTGTTTGCAGGATCTGGTGTGCAAACCAACTCTGATTTCCCTACATGCCTGTTACTTCACATGTTGTGTGTTTAGCATTTTGAGATATTTTTGAAGGATGTGACCAAGGGATTTATAAATGCATTCCTGTCATTGATGGGGAGAACAACTTAGTTTGAAGACTCAGACATTAATGTCGTGTCGGACTGCTTCCTTTACACTGTTTTATTTTGCGTAATCTATGGGAAGGCTGCATGCTCATTATTTAGGACATTAAGAGTAAAAAGAATGTTAGCTCAAATTGGAAAAAGGCAATAAATGGTGGATAAGTGTCACCTCACTTAAAAACGTAGTCTATGAAAGGAGCTAACAACTAAGGCAGATAAATAGTATTGAGATCCTGGGAAAGAATGTGTTTGAGGAAGAGATAATTATCTCCTTGTAGATTATCATGATCTCAGTAGATACTAATGTCCTTCTCAGCTAAACAAGTATTTTTGAAGTGAAGCAACACAGCAAAACTTAGCAACTAATTTTTGCACAACAGGGATCCACGAATTGCAGTGAGTAGATAATCTGCTCATGTTGATAAAGTGACAAATATTACACACGGCACGGGGGGGAGAAATCTTCTGCTGTTCTTTGAAAAAAGACAGTGAGATCTTTTACATTCACCAGAGAGGACAGATGGAACTTCGGTTTAAAGTGCTATTTGAGTATAAGACTGTAATAGGGTCTAATTTTACCTCCGTGTAAGCAAGTGGGTTTTATGTCTCAGTTTTTATTGTAAGTGATGTAGAATGGGTGACTTTAATCTGAAATACTTTACCCTGTTCTGTTTATATGCTTCACCTACTGTCGAAGATCAATATTCCTGTCTTGATCTAGTCTTGGATTAACTAATGAAAGTAATAAGCTAAAAGGATTGAAAAAGCAAGTACTGTAGAAATTCTATATAAGGGTTGGCATATTTGCAGCAAATTCCTCCAAATTCTGTCTCAACAGTAAAATTAAAATAAATTAATCATAGAATGGTTACAATACAGAGGAGGTCACTTGGTCTATTCAGCTGGGGGCAGACTCTTTACAAGAGTCATTTAGATTGTTCCATCTCCCTGCTAAGAGCTAAGCCTAATTTGTAAAGATAAAATGAGTTTAATAAATGACAAATATTATAAATGTTCATTTCCTAAATTTCATTTCATTATAATCTACAGTAGACTTTGAAGTAGAATCGATTGTCAACAAAACTTAATATGTGGGTGTTGGGCCCCAATGAAAATGATTTACTGCTAAGGCTCTAATTCTTCTTGAATGGAGCTTGATTGTAATCTAATGGTAATTGACATAGAAGATACTTTTGCTCAGTTTCCTACCAGCGTACAAAATAGTATCACATAGAACAACATTGAACCAAATGAATCAGTTGGTGGTTGAGATTCAATCAGCTTATGCCTGTTGTATTAACCATCCAAAAAATGAGTGACAACAGAAAAGAAAATCACATGAGGGAGAAATGTCAGGCTGATTCTCAAACACCAGCATTTTGCTAAAATCTAAGACGAATTTTGCCACCTTCGAATCAAAACATTTTCCAACATGGATGGATGCCTTTTGGCTGATTACAAGCTCCTGTGTAGAACAATCCATTCTTTAGGTGTTTTGCCCTTTGCACTGACCACTGCTGTGCTCACTCATTGAAAGAGTTTCCCAATGAGTTTCATTCCCCTGCCTCTTTCCCATACCTTTACAAATTATTTTGTTCAAAATATCACTTCCCTTTTAAAGGTTCTCATGAATTCTGCTCCCAGCATTACATCTAGTAGAACTTCCCACATATTAACACACTCTGAGTAAAAGAAAATAAATTCCCCAGCAGTTTCCTGTATTCATTTGGTGTGGTCTCAAAATTATGACCTCTAGTTACCCACTCACCAACCAATGACACTAACCATTTTCCTTTTGAGTTGGCCAAAATCTCAACACCTTCTTCTCTTAAATATTTGTTCTAGTCATGAGAAGAACTGAGGGAATAATTTTCACTTGAGTTGTGCGCAAAACTGAATAATCAACAATTTGTAATTTTCACAATGGGAATGAGAATGTAATGATGTATAAAACAAATGTCCAATTTGCTATTATTGTAATCCTTCCCTTGTTTCTCTTGACTTTCCTCGTGACTGGAGCCTCTCCTCTCTGATAATCAATCTCAGTGAATATCTAGTGCACTTGCTTCAGAGCTTTGGCATCCTCCCTCAAATAGACTTCCCTTACTTTGCACAATGTTCTAAAGGCAGCTTTATCAATGCAGTTACAAAGACCGTAAGGCTCTATGATACAGAGGAAGAATTATGACCTATGGGCAATCAAGTCTGCTCTGCAATTCAATCATGGCTGATTTGTTTCTCAATCTCATTCTCCTGCTTATCCCCAGAACCCTTGAGCCCCTTACTAATCAAGAGCCTATCTATTTCTGTCTCAAATGCACTCAATGACTTGGCCTCCACAGTCCTCTGCAGACAATGTGTTTCACAGATTAACCACCCTGTAGCTAAAGCAATTCCTCCTTATCTCAGTTTGAAAAGGTCGTCCCTTCATTCTGAGGCTATGCCTTTGGGTCCTAGTCTCTCCTACTAGTGGAAACATCTTCCCCATATCCACTCTATCCACTCTCAGTATTCGGTAAGTTTCAATCAGATCCCTCGTGCATCTAATCCATATCAAATATAGAGCCAGAATTCTTAAGCATTCCTAATATAGCAAACCCTTCATCCTCAGGATCTTTCTTGTAAACCTCCTCTTGTCCCACCCCAATGCCAACACATCCTTCCTTAGGTAGAGGGCTCAAAACTGCTCACTATATTCCAAATGTGGTTTGACCAGAGCCATATACAGCTTCTGCAGCACAGTCTGTGCCCTTGTATTCTAGCCTCTTGAAATGAATGCTAACATTTTATTTGCCTTCTTAACTGCCAACTGAATCTGCATGTTAACCTTGAGAGAATCCAGAAATAGGACTCCCAAATCCCTTTGTGCTTTAGATTTCCACAGCCTTTTCCTGTTCATAAAATGATCTCCACCTCTGTTCTTCCTACTAAAGTGCATAGCCTCACACTTTCTCACATTGTATTCCATCTAACACCTCTTTGTCCACGCCTAGCCTGTCCAAGTCTGTCTGAACCCTCCCTGCTTCCTCAACAATGCCTGTCCTTCACTTATCTTCGTGTCATCTGCAAGCATAGCAACAATGCCCTCAGTTCCTTTGTCTAGATCGTTAATGTATAACATGAATAGTTATAGTTATGATCCCAACACTGACCCCTGTGGAGCTCTACTAGTCACTGGCTGCTATCCTGAAAAGAAACCCTTTATCCTACTCTCTGCCTTCTGCCAGTCAGCCAATCCTCTGTCCATGCCAGTACCTTGCCCTAAAATCGTAGGCTCTTAACTTATTTAGCAGCCTCCTGTGTGCAGCTTGTCAAAAGGCCTTCTGGAAATCCAAATAGATCACATCAACTGGCTCTCTTTCATCTAACTTGCTCATTACCTCCTCAAAGAATTTTAAAGGATTTGTCAGGCATGACCTCTCCTTGATGAAGCCCTGTTTTACTATGCGCTTCCAAGTATTCTGCAAACTCATCCTTAAAAATGAACTCTAAAATCTTACCAATGAGGTCAGACTAGGTAGCCTTTATTTCCTGTCTTCTGCCTGTGTCCCTTCTTAAACAGGAGTGTTACATTAGCCATTTTTCAGTCCTTTGGTATGCTCCCAGACTCCAGTGATTACTGAAAGATCACCAACAATGCCTTCACAACCTCTCAGCTATCCCTTTCAGAACTCTGGGATGTAGTCCTTGGCCTGGGTGATTTATCCACTTCAGACATTCAGCTTCCCCAACACCTCCTTAATGATGGCCATTGACTCTGCCCTTGACTCTTTTGAAGTTTTGGTGTGTTGCTAAAGTCTTCCACTGTGAAAACTAATACAAAGTATATATTCAATTCATTTGCTATTTCTTTGTTCCTCATTACTACTTCACCAACTTCATTTTCCAATCTAATAATGTCCACTCTTGCCTCTTTCTTCCTCTTTAAGCTATACCTTTCTGTTTTTTTTTTCTTATTCTTAAAATTCCAAAATTGCACTGGATTGTGGGTGACAATAGAAAGGATTTTCATTGCATTTTACTGTTTTTCTCCCTATAAAATGCACGTGACAATAAAAGCATTCATTCATTTAAAAGATCTCTTGCAACCTTCTTTCACATTACTAACCAGCTTAGTCTCATATTCACAAGCTTCTCAAAGAGAAGCTCAGCAAGTTTAAGAACATGATTTGGTGCTTTTGGAGGACAATTAAAATTATTCCTTAATATCCCTAAGGCAGGAGATTGAAAGTACACATTTGAAGAGAAGAACAAAAAGGGAAGGAAATCTATTGGTGAGTGAAATCACTAAATTGGAAAGCAGGGGTTTAATTAGCAGAGCTAGTGTTTTAACTGGAGGGCATGTGCTCAGTTCTAGCAAGCAAATGGTTTTTACTTTTAAAGAGCAACATTCCTTGAAGTTAGTAACAGTATTCCAATCATGCCAATGTAAAAGAAAATACGTGTAAAGTAATTTAATGAATTTATACTCTGGCATGGAGTTCCACCCAGCAAATGCAACTTATTGGGAAATGGACTAAAAACCAGAACGATTAATATTAACCTTGGTGGGTATGGCTATGTGCCCGGAGTGCAAGCTTATAAAATTACTCTAATCGAGGATAAATTTGACCCAATATTTTAAAACACCCAAGGTGACTAGGTGGAGCTTGTTTTTCTACAATCTAGGGGCTTTTTATTATTACTGATATATACTGTAAGGGAATGGAAAACGTTATACTTGTGGTTCCAATTTTCCATCATTCGTTCCCAGGGTTGTTGCAGCACAAGTCAGATACAGAGTAAAGACCCCTCCACACTATACCATCAAACACCTTTTGAACAGCTGTAAAACAGTTTAGATACAAAGTAAAGTTCTATCAACATGGTTTAAATCAGATTACAGATTACAGCAAGGATTTGTCCCAGAACAAAACTGAGGTGTTGAAGATGATTTAAAAAGTTTATCTCTGTTTTCCAAATTTTATTTAGTATGGAGTCTGGTAAAAGGGGTATAACTTAAAAATGAACCTGAGCTATTCAGGGTGATGTCAGGAAGTGTTTATTCACACTGTATGGAACAGAAATCTGGATCTCTCTCCCTCAAAATGCTGAAGCTAGTTGGGAGCAGGGAGGACGAGGATGGGAGCTATGTTCCTTTTAATTATTTCTGCTGCTGCGTGGACTTCTGAGGTCTGTGTGTGGCAGCAGTTACTGGAACCAGAAGTCAATGCATTCACATGCCAATCCACATGCACAGACCTTCAAGTCTCTGTGCAGCTGTGGAACATTGGGCCTGACTATAGGGGGTCAATTGAAAATTTCAAAACGGAGGTCCCAAGAACGGTGTAAGGTACTAAACTAGCCTCGGCACTGGTGTATGGGCCAAATGGTCTCACTATAACTTGTACCATTTAATGAGCTATTGAAGTGTGAACCAATTGGGCTGGAGAATTGTGACCCTTTCGGAATTCCTCACCTCACTTCATCTCCTGTAAAACAATTGCCACACAGTTGTTAAAAGTGGTTAAGATATTCTTTCCCTTGCTGCCTCATCTCAGAAACAAATAGAAATATCGAAAATAGATTACTAATATTTTAAGTGAAGTAAAATCCCCAGGGGAACTGCCTTCATCTCTGGGCTGTCTTACCAATAACAGTCTGAAAGAATCAAGAGGGTGAATGAAGCTATAAACAAGCTGCATGCTGCTACATGCCCTGCTGTGGCTGAATTTGTTTAGGGGAAATCCATGTGCACTGATTCCCTGTTTATTTTTTGGTGAGTGAGTTGACTTCCTGAAGATGATGGTGGTCTCAGGTCTTCCTATGGACGAAACCAAAATGTGTTTGGAATCACTGAGCCGAAGTGACCATCAATCGCTAATGACTAGGCTGGAACTCTGCTGGTATTATGCATGCTAGAACTGAGTCAATTAATTTGGAGAAAGGAATGTGTATGCTAATTTTGGTTTGACAGGAACTCCTAACAGTATTTTGATCAAAGTTTGTGCTTGTTGCCAATGCCTCTCTCGGAAAATGATTGGAATGTTGGAATGGAAGCATGTCTGTCCCAACCATGATGGGATCTGGTTAGCAAAGGAAGGACTTGTTTTATAATTATTGCCTATCACCTCTCTCCAATTCTTCACTCAGAATGACTTACTTAAAAATGTAGATGAGTATTTGGCGATGGGAACAATGGACTTACCAGTGAAATTAAAAAAAACAGAAATATTATTGGTAACTTGGACAGCTAAGAGCACCAGACTTTATCTTGTCTCAAGTATTATATGTTGTCTAAAATGGAAATGTGAGGTTCTGTATATCTGATCAGCCATGATGAGCCGAGTAGAGCATCTATGATGCAGATTTTATTTTAATTTGAGGACATAATGGCCTGCACATTTTTCCCCCAATCCCTATATATTTCTGTCCTCTGGACCTTCTCAGGATGGTAGATAATTCACCTTGGCAGTCTACACTTTTGACAGGTTTTTCTGTTTGTTAGCAAGTTAGGGGCTAAGGCCTCCACTCTAAAACAACAAAAAGCTGTTTGAGCAGCTGTAGGGCAAGCAACTCATTTTGATTCTGTTCAGGGGTAAGAAGTCCTTCAAACTGGTGAGAACTTAAAAAAAATCAAAATCAAAGTTTGTGAAGCAAAGTTTTTTTTGGTTGGTTAACTGTTGGTGAAGAAGATCTAGTCTCTCATTTGATCTTATACTTCTGTAGTTTCAAACACAGCATTTTTCCACTTGGGTATAACATCCACCTCAATGGTCAGTCAATTTGATGCCTCAACTAGAAGTAAAACTTACTGTAAAAATATTCACAGTAACATATTTCAGTTCTTAACTCAGTGGATGGCATTCTCACCTCTGAGTTGAGGATTTGTGGGTTTGCACGCCTCTTGAGAAACCTTACTTGGTCATCCATGCTGACCTTTCCAATGGAGTACTTTGGGAGTGCTGCATGGTTGGAGATGTACCTTTTGGATACAATATGAAAGCTCTTGAGCGGATGTAAACATTCTCACTGCACTCAAAAAAGAGCAAAGGCACTCTCAAGTTTTGTCCCTCAACCAAACATAACCAGAAAAAACTCACCAAAAACAGGTAGGTTGAGGTCAAATCTCAAACCTACCCCAGCCAACCCATTCCCAAGACGTGGGTTGCAAATTGTGTAGTTGCCATTTGTGTTGCTATTAGTTTCTGATTTGCAGGTTTAACTGTGACTGGATATCTGTCCCAAGCTAAGTGGAAAAAATCCAACTGAAGGGAGAGATAAAGAAAACTACACGGAGTAGCTAGGTGTTTCCTCTGTCTCCCCAAGCTTGTTCCCACATCAGACCCTCCCTCCTTTTCATCCACTGCCTCCCCGATGGGCATCCTCCACCTCAGTCCTCTAACTTTTCCATTAGCAGCAGCTTGTAATTTGCCAGCAGCTGGGGTCTGCTCTGGAGTGACTCTTGACAAATCTGGAAGCCATACCGGTCAATTCAGTTGAATTCAGGTGTGGATACTGTAAATGTAACACACTGTGGGGCTGAAGCATTATAGCGTGTGAGGAAGTCTGGATTTGAGCATGTCCCTGACAAAAACTCTGATCAATCCATCTACACAGCCTGCACAGTGTTGACTCAGATTGAAAAAGTTTCTGGTCATTTATCACAGTCCTGGTAGGGAGATATTTTTGCCCGTAAGTTGCTGCTTTTCTGTACATTATAATAGTGAGTACACAACCAAAGAAAACACTTAATTGACTGTAATGTGCTTTGGGAATCTTCTAGGTTTTATAAAATGCTGTGTAAATACAAATCCAGATTTAGGAAAGATTAGTTTCCACGTGCAGACATTTTCTACTCAACCTGTTCAGATACGTTATTACACATCTTTGGAGCAGGAGGGCCTTGAACCCAGGCCAATGTACTTTGTGAAGTGAGGTGTAATTGTGTCAACACTTAAATGTGAATATTCACAACCGAGTTCTAATGTGAACAATTTAATACAAATTGTGCAAAAACAGATTGAGAAAAAGAAGGGATGGAGTTCATTTAGAGTGACAAGATGGCAGTGATTTTCCCACTGATGAACGTAAGGAGATAGTGTTGGTCATTCACAGCCACTTAGTCTTGCATGTTTTAGATGCCAGTGAGTGATGTGTGTGTTGATCACAATTGGCTAACAACGCTGGTGATAAATAAATTCTTTAAAACATTACTGTACAAAGCATAACATAAGAATGCTTAATTCTGATTAAATAGTTTTCTTATATTTCAAAAAATACAAAACAGGAATATTTGGAGAAAGGGTCACTTAATTTGGATTCTTCAATCTATTCATGACCTCTTTGTCTAAATAGGGAACCTATTGGTTTAAATTAGCACTTAGTGCAATGAGTGATTTAGTATTCCAGTACACGGAAATAACTTCAACATAAGGAAATACTAAATGGATGGGGAATACCAATTAGGTTTCCCTTGAGTTGGGAGGAATGTAATTGGTATTATTAAAAGAGAATTTATAATATCTCGCTTAAGATGCTTTAGGTGGAACTTAGTGAAACATATTGAAATGTTCATTGCTTAATTCACCCATGCTATTTGAAGAAGCCTAATGGGAACTCATGGATGGAATGGGATATACTGCTCCTCCATGTTCAGTTCTGAGCACTGCAGCCCAGGCAAGGTGGTCAAATATGGATTCAGTAGAATCTGTAGTGATTATAATAAGGTCAGCCAGGCGTAACGTCTTGGAATTTGAGTTCCCTGTTTGGGGCTGTTATTCTGGTCCAATCAGGGAGCCCTGGCTGACAGATATAAACAGGAGTGTCAGAGGTTCTGTTCACTCTGAGAGCTGGCACTAAGGAAGCTGGATCAGGGTCAAGGACTCTCCCTGTGTAAATAAAGGGAGACTTGGTGACGGGATACCGGCCTGTATGGAATTATTTCAACTCTGTTAGGTCATGTCTTGATCTTCTATATACAATGGAATACAGACCAAGTCTACACAAAATCTCGTCATAATTTAATACTTTTTAGCCATGATGTTATTCTACTGAATTTGCAATGCATCCCCTCAGGATAGTATATTCTTCCAGAGAGATGGTGGCTAGAACTGAAGACAGCTTCCTGTGTATCACCTTCACTGCCATGTGATCTTCTTGGGAAATTTATTCATACAAGACCTCTTTGTCTAAGTAGGGAACCTATTGGTTTAAATTAGCACTTAGTGCAGTGAGTGATTTAGTATTCCAGTACACAGAAATAACTTCAACATAAGGAAATACTAAATGGGTGGGGAATACCAATTAGGTTTCCCTTGAGTTGGGGGCTGTTTAAGCTTAGTGTGATGCTCCTTGCAGTTGAGCAGCCTACAGGATACTTGTCTGGAAGAGTGGCAGCTAGTCAGGTGCCTCTGCCATGAGACTTCCCTTCTAAAAGTGAATGGTTATTTTGTTACTATAGCAATACTCTTGGAAGAGGTTCAATGCTCTACATTGCTTAAGGAAGGTTGCTGGATTCTCAGGTCTTTTTAAGATTTCTGTTAATTCAACACTCTATGAACTATTTACACTTTTAGACTTAACACAGGGTCTGCACAGTGGATGCATCCTTTGGCAATTCTCTAAGATGTGATCTGTTACATTTTCACTCAAGTAGTTTGCAAATTACGTAATTGTGTACTATCAGCTTTCTCTACAGTTATCACTGGACTAGTGAAAATATTCACAGCGATTTCACACAAAGAGTAGCGGAAAAGTGGAACCCTCCCTTCCAAAAATTCTGTGGACTCTCAGAGGAACCTGGAACTTCTTTGACAGTATTTGTAGATTTCTGTTGGGCAAGGACATCAAAGAATATGCAACATAGATGTTAAATACAGTTGTGGAATGGATAAGCCATGATCTAATTTCATGGTGAAAGAGGCTATAAAGGCTGAGTGTCCTCTTCCTGTGTCTCTCTGTCTTGGTTACAGAAGTTAACAGTACGTTAGCAGGAACCCAACCTTCCAGAGGCAATGCGATTAGGAGAGAGAAAAACTTCTTTGCCACAATGTAACTTTTACTGATGAGGACACATTTGTTGGCCATCCCTAATTGCCCTTGAGAAGGTAGGGTGAGTTGTCACCTTAAACAACTGCAGTTTAATTGATGCAGGGACGCCTGCAATTTGGTACAATTGACTGGCTTGCTGGCCCATTTAGAGGACAGTTAAGAATCACCCATATTGCTGTGGGTCAGGAGTCACATATTGACCACACCAGGCAAGGTTGGCAAATTTCCTTTCCTAAAAGTCGTCAATAAACCAGGTGGGTTTGTTGATAGTTCCATGTTTTTCTTTAATATAAAAGCATGGGAGTGGGCATCACTGGCTAGGCATTTATTGCCTATTACCACTTGTCCTTTGAGGAGATGGTAGTGAGCTACCTTCTGGAACTGCCACAGTCCCTGGGCTGTAGGGACAATGATAGTACAATTGGGAAGGGAGTTCCAGGATTTTGACCCAGCAACACTGAAGAAAAAAATATATATTTGCAAATCAGAATGATGTATGACTTGGAGGGGAACTTGCATCTACTATCCTTCTAGGTGATGAAGGTCAGGGGTTTGGAAGGGGCAGTTGAAGGAGTCATAGTGAATTTCTGCAATGTGTTTTGTAGATTTTGGATGACATTGCACCACTGTGCACTGGATGTAAAATAAGTGAATATTAAAGGTGGGGGAATGGAGTGTCAATCAATTGCATTGCTTTGACCTCGAGGTTGTTGAATTTCTTGAGTGATGTTGGAGCTGCACCCATCAAGCCAAGGAGAGTATTCCTTCATGCTTCTAATTTGTGCCTTGTAAATAGTGGACTCACATCTGTCTTGTTCTTGTAGCCACAATATGTTTATTAGGTAAAAACAATGACTGCAGATGCTGGAAACCAGATTCTAGATTAGTGGTGCTGGAAGAGCACAGCAGTTCAGGCAGCATCCGAGGAGCAGTAAAATCGACACTTCAGGCAAAAGCCCTTCATCAGGAATAAAGGCAGAGAGCCTGAAGCATGGAGAGATAAGCTAAAGGAGGGTGGGGGGAGGAAACTGTTGAAGTCCACATTGATGCCCTGGGTTTGAAGTGTTCCTGATGAAGGTCTTTTGCCCGAAACGTCAATTTTACTGCTCCTCGGATGCTGCCTGAACCTCTGTGCTCTTCCAGCACCACTGATCCAGAACACAGTATGTTTATTGCCAGTTCAGTTCAGTTACTGGTTAATGAAAATCTCCAGGATAATAGTGAGAATTCCACTGAAGTTACAGAATGTTGGTTGGATTCTTTTTTCATTCCCTGACAAGTAAATGGTGAGAATGTGGGTGACCATTTACTGTCCTAATCTTGGATATTGTCCAGGTTTTGCTGCATTTGGACATGGACTGTTTCACTATCTAAAGAGTGGCTAAATAAGCTGAACTTTGTGAAATCATCAGTGAACCCCCACTTCTGACCCTATGATGGGAGAATGGTCACTGATGAAGCAGTTGACAAATTCTGGCAATGGGCCTGAGTGATTGACCTCTGATAGCCACAACCATCTTCCTTTATTGCAAGTATGCCTCCAACCAAGGGAGAGTTTTCTCCCAGATTCCCATTGACATCAGATTGGAATTTTCAACGTCACACTTGGTCAAGTGCTGCCTTGATGTCTAGGACAGCCACTCCCATCTCACTTCTTGAGCTCTACTGTACATTCTGTGCAGTTAGGTCAGGAGCTGAAGAGTCAAGATTAGAGTGGTGCTGGTAAAGCACAGCAGGTCAGGCAGTATCCGAAGAGCAGAAAATTTGACGTTTCGGGCAAAAACCCTTCATTTCCTGATGAAGGGTTTTTGCCCGAAACATTGATTTTCCTGCTCCTCGGATGCTGCCTGACCTGCTGTGCTTTTCCAGCCCCACTCTAATCTTGACTCTAATCTCCAGCATCTGCAGTCCTCACTTTCACTCAGGAGCTGGATGATGCTGCCAGAACCCAAACTGGGCACCAGTGAGCATGTTATTCCTTTGCAAGTGTTGCTTGCCAATTCTGATGACATCCTCTTCCATTATTTTGTTGATGATTGAGAGTAGACTCATGGGGCAATTATTGGCTGGGTTGGATTTGTCCTTTTGTTGCTCACAGGACATACCTAGGTAATTATCCATATTGTTGGATAAATGGCAGTGTTGTAACTATACAAGAACAGTATGGCTAAGGCCTGGCTAGTTCTGAAGGACAAGAGAACAGAGGTAGCTGGCTAACAGTTAGAGGTGGGAAGGGGAGGAAGCAGGCAGTGCAGGGATCTCCTGTAGTCATTCCCCTAAACAATAGGTATACCGCTTTGGATACTGGTGGGGGGGA